>NW_024108941.1:15000-27015 GCF_013358895.1 Oreochromis aureus | reverse complement strand
CAACTTCTTGCTACTTGCTCAATTTTCACTCAACTTCCACAAATTATACATCAAAACGTAGGTATTTTTGCTGGCTTTCAGAAAATGTCACCATCATTGTTGTGAGATTTATAGAATTTTGGCAAATCTCCTCAGACCAACACAAAGTCTCAAAAATCCCCATAGAAAGTCAATGGAGAGCTTGTTCAAAATCACACAGCTTGATTTCTGTAATGAGAGGCATATTCGAATCGTCATATCTCCTTAACGAAGCAAAGTTAAGACATGAGGCTTGTCCCAGTATATCTTCAGACACTCCTGACGCTCACAATTCAAGAATTTCTTTCTCACCTATTACCGTTCTGAAATGAGTTAGACTTGTTTGAGGGTAGGAAATTCGTCCTTCGCTCAGATTTCTTCAGATTTCAAACTCTGGAAATGATGCACTTTTTTCTCTCGTCATATCTTTTTGATGGATTTCCACAGAGACCTGAAAATTTCCATGACTGTTCACCAAAGCCTGCTGTCTCTTACGGTGAAAAATGATATTGATACTCCAAATAGATTTAGAGTTAGAAAGCGTTGTTTGAGGGCAAGTCAAGGCAGTTTTTGCTTTGTTCTACTCAGTTATGGTGCATTAGAAGTCATATATCTTCAATAATTTATATTTTATCGCTGAATTATGAAGACCTGCAGATTCCCCATCTCTTCTGAACAAAATGGTGTTAGAATGAGCATTCTAGCCCCTACGGTTAGGAAATTATGGCCATTTGTTCGAGGGGAGTCCTGAATGTGAGAAATACACTGAAGAAAACCCATAGCTCTCTCTGTGTCTGTCTGTGTAAGTGCTGATTACAGCAGGTGCAGCCAATTTAGCTGACCTAGATATGCCAAGCCCAGACTCTCAACAGCCTCTGCACACTTTGCTCTCTGTGTATGTGTGTGTGTATCAATATTTCTCCCATGTTAAAGTATTACTCCTCCATAATAGTATTTGTGCTGAATCAAAGTACTTCTACTACATCTTAGTACTTCTGCTCAATCATAGTATTTCTGCTGAATCATAGTATTTTTGCCATATCATGGTATTTGTGATAAAGCATTGTATTTCCACAAAATAACAGTATTATGTACTGTTATATTATTACTGCTCATAGTATTTCTGCCAAATCATAATATAACTGCAAAATAAAGATTTTTGAGCCAAATCATAGTGTTTGTGCTAAATCCTAGTAAATCTGCTCAGTGATATAACTTCTGCTATGCTGTAGTGCTTTTTGCTAGATTATAGAATTTCTTCTAAATCAAAGTATTTCATGTAAATCATAGAGCAGTTTTTACAGTCATCTTACTGTTAAGCCATAAATTACGTTTGTTTGAGGGGTGGAAATCTGTCCTCCTCTCACTTTTCAAACTCTGAAAATGAAGCCGTTTCTTCTCTCATCATATCTCCGTGACGGAGGTAAAAGGAGCAATGAAAATCGCAGTGAAAGTTCAGCAAAGTCTGCTGATTGACCCAGTACAAGAATTGTGCTTCTATCCCACCTAGTTTTGGAGTTACATGACGTTTTGTAACTCCAAAAATCGGCGTTTTACGCCTCTCATCGCGATCTAAATCTGACAGTTCATCTCCCCGTTTTCCAAACCGCTGCTCTGTTTCCCAGTGGCACAGTTGGTAATGACGCCGGTCGGCAGCCTAAAGATCACGGGTTCAATTCCACCTTGGTCAACATTTTTTTTTTCCCTAGAAATTAATACACTATCACAGACAAGTAATTCATATTCATCATTTATTACAATTCTGCAAACATTTATGATTTTAGCAGCTTTTCTAATATGGACCTCAGATTCTTCTTAACACTCCATGGCACAAATACTCTTCCCTTTAGGCTCTGTGTATCTGTGTGTGTATCAATATTTTTCCCATTTTAAAGTATTACTCCTCCATAATTGCATTTCTGTTAAATCAAAGTACTTTTACTACATCTTAGTACTTCAATCAATCATAGTATTTCTGCTGAATCATAGTATTTTGCCATATCATGGTATTTGTGATAAAGCATTGTATTTCCACAAAATAACAGTATTATGTACTGTTATATTATTACTGCTCATAGTATTTCTGCCAAATCATAATATAACTGCAAAATAAAGATTTTTGAGCCAAATCATAGTGTTTGTGCTAAATCCTAGTAATTCTGCTCAGTGATATAACTTCTGCTATGCTGTAGTGCTTTTGCTAGATTATAGAATTTCTTCTAAATCAAAGTATTTCATGTAAATCATAGAGCAGTTTTTTACAGTCATCTTACTGTTAAGCCATAAATTACGTTTGTTTGAGGGTGGAAATCTGTCCTCCTCTCACTTTTCAAACTCTGAAAATGAAGCCGTTTCTTCTCTCATCATATCTCCGCGATGGAGGTAAAAGGAGCAATGAAAATCGCAGTGAAAGTTCAGCAAAGTCTGCTGATTGACCCAGTACAAGAATTGTGCTTCTATCCCACCTAGTTTTGGAGTTACACAACGTTTTGTAACTCCAAAATCGGCGTTTTACGCCTCACCGCGATCTAAATCTTACAGTTCATCTCCCGCTTTTCCAAACCGCTGCTCTCTTTCCCAGTGGCACAGTTGGTAATGACGCCGGTCAGCAGCCCAAAGATCACGGGTTCAATTCCACCTTGGTCAACATTTTTTTTTCCCCTAGAAATTAATACACTATCACAGACAAGTAATTCATATTCATCATTTATTACAATTCTGCAAAGTTTTATGATTTTAGCAGCTTTTCTAATATGGACCTCAGATTCTTCTTAACACTCCATGGCACAAATACTCTTCCCTTTAGGCTCTGTGTATCTGTGTGTATCAATATTTTTCCCATTTTAAAGTATTACTCCTCCATAATTGCATTTCTGTTAAATCAAAGTACTTTTACTACATCTTAGTACTTCTGCTCAATCATAGTATTTCTGCTGAATCATAGTATTTTGCCATATCATGGTATTTGTGATAAAGCATTGTATTTCCACAAAGTCATAATATTTCTTCTAAATCATATTATTTCAATCAAATCTCAGGAGTTGTGCTAAAACACAGTATTATTACCAAATCATAGTATCTGTACCCAAACATATCTGTTCAACTTATTTAACTCTTCTCAACAGTCCAACACCTCTTCTTCACCCCTGTTTCAGCAGAATTGAGTTTTTTCACCCCTTTTCAGCACAAATCCCAGCTTTTTCAGGTGTTTTCAACAGAAATCTCTTTTATTTCTGATTGCTGATCTCTTTGTTTTTCAGCTGCCTGCCCTCTTTCCAGGTGGCGCAATCAGTAATGACACGGCTCTGCAGCTCAAAGGTCGTGGGTTCAATCCCACCTTGGTCAACATTTTTTTTTTCACACACAAATTTATACACTATCACAGACCTGTAATTTATATTGCTAATTTTTTTTCACTACAAATGAGTAGTGCAAAAAACATACTATGTCTGCAACATCACAGTATATCTGTTATGTTATAGTATTACTACTAAATCACAGTATTTCTGCCAATTCAAGGAGGCTGACTGTTACTAAGTGCATCAGTGTACATAGGTCATCTCTTGTGTTGGAGTGCCCTCTTGTGGCGCCTTTTGGGTAGTGTCTTAGTAAACGTGAACACTGCAAAGAAGTGGTATCAGACTGGTTTGTAGTGGACGAATTTGTTGCCAGTTTATTTCATCTTTAATCCGTATTCATGTTGTAATGTGGTAACTTTTGTGGCACAAATACCACAATATGGCAGAAATACTATGTTTTGGCACAAATACTTTGATTTGGTATACTTTAGCTTCTTCACCCCTTTTCAGCAAAATTTTCATTTTTTCACCCCTTTTCAGCACAAATCCCAGCTTTTTCAGGTGTTTTCAACAGAAATCTCTTTTATTTCTGATTGCTGATCTCTTTGTTTTTCAGCTGCCTGCCCTCTTTCCAGGTGGCGCAATCAGTAATGACACGGCTCTGCAGCTCAAAGGTCGTGGGTTCAATCCCACCTTGGTCAACATTTTTTTTCACTACAAATTTATACACTATCACAGACCTGTAATTTATATTGCTAATTTTTTCACTACAAATGAGTAGTGCAAAACATACTATGTCTGCAACATCACAGTATATCTGTTATGTTATAGTATTACTACTAAATCACAGTATTTCTGCCAATTCAAGGAGGCTGACTGTTACTAAGTGCATCAGTGTACATAGGTCATCTCTTGTGTTGGAGTGCCCTCTTGTGGCGCCTTTTGGGTAGTGCCTTAGTAAACGTGAACACTGCAAAGAAGTGGTATCAGACTGGTTTGTAGTGGAGGAATTTGTTGCCAGTTTCTTTCATCTTTAATCCGTATTCATGTTGTAATGTAGTAGTACACAATATGGCAGAAACACTATGTTTTGGCACAAATACGTAAAAACGCCTGCACCTGTTTTGGCGGGAAAAAGTACACAGCCTCTCTGATTGGTGGATTCAAATTCAGCAGCTCCCAGGCTGCTTGACTGACCTAGAAAGTTTCTCTCTCCTCTGTGTGTGTGTGTGTGTGTGTGTGTGTGTGTGTGTGTGTGTGTGTGTGTGAGAGAGAGAGAGAGAGAGAGAGAGCCTTTTCATGGGATGATCTCATTGTAAGATTCAAATTCAATATATTTAGACTGGTTGACTGAATTGGATCTTGTGTGTGTGTGTGTGTGTGTGTGTGTGTGTGTGTGTGTGTGTGTGAGAGAGAGAGAGAGAGAGAGAGAGAGAGAAAGCTTTTTATGGGATGATCTCATTGTAAGATTTAAATTCAATATATTTAGACTGGTTGAATGAATTGGATCTTGTGTGTGTGTGTGTGTGTGTGTGTGTGAGAGAGAGAGAGAGAGAGAGAGAGAGAGCCTTTTCATGGGATGATCTCATTGTAAGATTCAAATTCAATATATTTAGACTGGTTGACTGAATTGGATCTTGTGTGTGTGTGTGTGTGTGTGTGTGTGTGTGTGTGTGTGAGAGAGAGAGAGAGAGAGAGAGAGAGAAAGCCTTTTATGGGATGATCTCATTGTAAGATTTAAATTCAATATATTTAGACTGGTTGAATGAATTGGATCTTGTGTGTGTGTGTGTGTGTGTGTGTGTGTGTGTGTGTGTGTGTGTGTGTGACAGAGAGAGAGAGAGAGAGAGAGAGAGAAAGCCTTTTTATGGGATGATCTCATTGTAAGATTTAAATTCAATATATTTAGACTGGTTGATTGAATTGGATCTTGTGTGTGTGTGTGTGTGTGTGTGTGTGTGTGTGTGTGTGTGTGTGTGTGAGAGAGAGAGAGAGAGAGAGAGAGAGAGAGAGAGAGAGAGAAAGCCTTTTATGGGATGATCTCATTGTAAGATTTAAATTCAATATATTTAGACTGGTTGACTGAATTGGATCTTGTGTGTGTGTGTGTGTGTGTGTGTGTGTGTGTGTGTGTGTGTGTGTGAGAGAGAGAGAGAGAGAGAGAGAGAGAGAGAGAGCCTTTTTTATGGGAGCATCTCATTGTAAGATTCAAATTCAATATATTTAGACTGGTTGACTGAATTGGATCTTGTGTGTGTCTCTCTCTGTGCATGTGTGTTTCCATATGTGTCCATATTTGTGATTGTGCGGCTGTTATAATTTTTTTTTTTTTGCCGATTTTTTTTTCATTTAACAAGTACATTTGAAGGATCCTTAGCATGTACAGCATTTTTTTCAGCTGTCCATTTTGCTTTTCCAATTTTTCTGTTTAAGTTGTTACTATTGCGCTAAATCATAGCATTTCTGCTGTTTTATAAGATTTGTGCTAAATATGGTATTTCTGATTAATTATAGTTTTTCTACCAAATCACAGTATTACTACTAAAACATAGTATTTCTGCCAAATCTTGATAGTTCTGCTATGTTATTGTACTTGTAATTAATTATAGTATTTGTGCCAAAGCATAGTATTTCTGCCAAATCTTAGTATTATTGCTAAATCATAGTATTTGAGCAAAATCATAGTATTTGAGCAAATTCATTCTTTTTGTGCCATAGCATAGTATATTTGCTGAATCACAGCATTTCTGCTATGTTGTAGTATTTGTCCTAAATCACAGTATTTGTGCAATGTTTAGGTATTTTTGGTTAAATAAAGTATCCCTGTAATCTTGTACCATGTTTGCTAAATTCCTGTATTTCTGAGAAGATATCATGTTTCTGCTAAGTTACAATATTTCTGCTAAGTTCTGCTAGGTTATTTTATTTCTGCCAAGTATTATGTTTTCTTTACATTATTGTAGTTCTGCTAAGTATTTACATTTTGCTAAGTTCTTATGCTTCTGCAAAGTTATTACAATTTTTTGCTATTTTTCAGCTTTTTCAGCTAATTTTAGCAGACAGCTTCAGCGTTACAGCATCCACACTGCATTTTCGCAGGAAAAATTGCAAATTTTTCCTGTTTCTCTAGTTGTGTGGATGCCCTCAAGGGCTTCCACACTATTGAGTTCCTGTTTCTCTTTATTCTTTATTATTCCTGTCGCTTCCGACGTTTTTTTCGCCGTGGATCTACTCCCACAGTTTTCAGCCGATTTTCTCCGTTCAAACTCTAAACTGTTCTGCTCTTTCTGCTAATGCCGGCTATATCTTTTGGTGTTTATTACTGTTATACTTTTTAAAATATTACACTTTTTCCTTTAATTTGTCCCATTGAAATGAATGGAAAACTTCCACAATTCTGCTAAAACTTGCTTGTCTTTGAAACTCAACTACTTTGTCATACTTTCACCTAGAAACTCCATTCAAACTTTAAAATGTTCTCAGATTATTGAGCTATTCCTGTCTGATTCAGCTTTTTCAGATCTTCTGCCGTTTTAATCTTATACCTCTTTAAGTTTTCAGTTGCAACATTGTGATTTTTCAGAAAATACATGCGTTGCTATGGTTGCTATGCAATTAAGTCAGAGTGAGGGCTGGTCCTTTCTGAATTTTCTCTTCATGTCTAAACAACTTCTTGCTACTGGCTCAATTTGCACTCAACCCCCACAAATTATACATCAAAACGTAGGTATTTTTGCTGGCTTTCAGACAATGTCACTATCTTTATTGTGAGATTTACCGTTTTTTCAAATTTGCCTCGGAGTGACACAAGGTCTCAATACTCCCCATTCAAAGTCTATGGGAGGTTTTGAAATTCAGAGCTGAAATTCTGTAACGGAGGCATTTTAAAATCGCCATATCTCTTTAACAAAGCAAAGTTAGGACATGAGGCTTGTGCCAATATATCTTCAGACACTGCTGACACTCACAGTGGAAGCAGTTTTTACAATTATCTTACCGTTGAGCAATGAATTACGTTTGTTTGAGGGGTGGAAATCTGTCCTTCTCTCAGTCTTCAAACTCTGGAAATGAAGCCGTTTCTTCTCTCGTCATATCTCCGCGACGGAGGTAGAACGAGCTATGAAAATCGCAGTCAAAATACACCAAAGTCCGCTGATTCACCCAGTACAAGAATTATGCTTCTATCCCACCTAGTTTTTGAGTTACACGACGTTTTGTAACTCCAAAAAACGGCGTTTTTCGCCTCTCAGCGCGATCTATTTTCTGACTGCTCAAGTATCTGTCTTTCGGACCGCTGCCCCCTTTCCAGGTGGCGCAATCAGTAATGACACGGCTCTGCAGCTCAAAGGTCGTGGGTTCAATCCCACCTTGGTCCACGTTTTTTTTTTTCACTACAAATTTATACACTATCACAGACCTGTAATTTATATTGCTAATTTATTACAATTCTGCAAAGTTTCATGATTTTAGCAGCTTTTCTAATATGGACCTCAGATTCTTGTCAACACCACATGGCAGAAATACATACAAGTAAACAGCCTGATGAAGCAGACAGAAGCAGTACCTCTGATTGGTGAATTTGAGCAGAACCAGGTTGTTCTGCCCTTTTCAGCAGAAATTCTGCTCATTCACCTCTTTTCAGCGCAATGTTCTGCTTCTTTCCTCTTTTCTGCAGAAATTCTGCTGATTTACCTCTTTTCTGCAAAATTTTCAGCCCTTTTACCTCTTATGAGCACAATTCTCAGCAGCTTCTGCTCATTTCACCATAATTGTCAGTCTCTCCATCTCCTTCCTTGTGAGAGTCAATTTGGCACAGTGAGATGAGTAGCCGCCTTGAGCCCAGGAGGGCTAGGTTTGAAACATAGACTGTCTGCAGCATAACAGTATATCTGTTATGTTATAGTATTACTACTAAGTCACAGTATTTCTGCCAATTCGTAGTATTTGTACTAAATCATACTACTCGTGCCAAATCATAGTATTTGTTGCAAATCATAGTATTCAAACCAAAATATAGTATTTGTACCAAAGCATTGTATTTGTATGAAGTACCGTATTTCCGCCAAATCATAGAATTACTGCAATTTTATAGTATTTTGAGGAATCCCTTTTGTGATAGTATTACTTCTAAGTCATAGTATTTCTGCTTTGTCATAGTATTTGTACTAAAACGTAGCATTTCTGCCAAATCATAGTATTACTGCTATCTCATAGTATTTGAGTGAAATTACAGTGTTTCTGCAAAAACATTGTATTTCTGCTAAATCATAGTATTTCTGTTATCTTAGAGTACTTGTACTCAATTATAGTATTTGTGCCAAAGTTGAGTATTTCTGCCAAATCATATTTATGTGAATTTGTACACTGTAATATTGCTGTATTACGTAGTGGCCTAAGTAGGAGGCTGACTGTTACTAAGTGCATCAGTGTACATAGGTCATCTCTTGTGTTGGAGTGCCCTCTTGTGACGCCTTTTGGGTAGTGCCTTAGTAAATGTGAACACTGCAAGAAGTGGTATCAGACTGGTTTGTAGTGGAGGAATTTGTTACCAGTTTCTTTAATCTTTAATCCGTATTCATGTTGTAATGTATACCCTGTTCTCAATCATAGAAACCACACCATATCACCCTCCACATCCTCCTACTGTATGCCATATCTCCTGTAACATCCATCTGACTGCCAATAAACTCCACCTGTGGTAATCTAATCCCTGGATGCCAGCCTCTCCTTCTGACCGAGGATAGCTACTATTGCAGCACCACCCAGCATTAAACTGACGTACACCATTCTTTACAGTGCTAAATCATAGTGTTTGTGCCAAACAATAGCATTCACCCAAATAATAGTATTTCTGCTATGTTATATTATTACTGCTCATAGTATTTCTGCCAAATCATGGTATTTGTTCCAAAGCATAGTATTTCTTCCAAAGCATAGTTTTTCTTCCAAATCATAGTATAACTGCAAAATAAAAGTTTTTGAGCCAAAACATATTTTTTGTGCTAAAACATAGTATTTGTGCCAAATCATAGTATTTCTGCTAAATCCTAGTAATTTTGCTCAATGATAGAATTTCTGAATTTATGCTGTAGTACTTTTTGCTAGATTATAGTATTTCTTCTAAGTCAAAGTATTTCATGTAAATCATAGTATTTCTACCAAGTCCCAGTGTTTCTGCTAAATCATAAATCATACATAAATCAATGTTTCAGCACAAATTGTATGATTTGGCTCAAATACTATGATTTGGCAGAATTTTCTATGGTTCAGCACAAATGCTATGATTTGTAAGAAAAAATATTATTTAGTATAAATACTAATAATACTGTGTTTTAGCACAGATTCAGCTAACACTATGATTTGTCACAAGTGGTATGATTTGGTACAAATACTGTGATTTGGCACAAACACTGTGATTTACCAGAAATACTGTGATTTGGCAGAAATACTATCGTTTGGTTCAAATATTATGATTTAGAAGAAATACTATGTTATAGTATAAATACTATGTTCAGACTTTAAAAAAATTCTGCTATTTCTGCTAATGTGTGCTATGACTTTTGACCATTGAAATGAATGGAACACATTATCAATGTGGTCACTGATTTTGCTCCCTGGAGTGAGCTGTGTTTTAGCTCAGTGAGATGAGCAGCAGTTCTCAGAGCGGGAGGCCGGGGTTCAAATCCCGCTTATGGCAACTATTTTTTTCAGTGCATAATTATATTGTTTTAACTCTTTTCAACACAAATGTAAGATTCTTCACCCCTTTTCACCAGAATTTTCCAGTTTTTTCACCACTTTTCAGCACAAATCCCAGCTTTTTCAGCTGTTTTAAGCAAAAACCTCTTTTCAGCAGAATTTTGCTCATTCACCTCTTTTCAGCAGAAATTATGCTGATTGACCTCTTTTCAGCAGAATTTTCAGAATTTTGCTTATTCAACTCTTCTGCAAAATTTTCAGCCTTTTCACCTCTTATCAGCACAATTCTCAGCAGCTTCTGCTCATTTCAGCAAAATTGGCAGTCTCTCCACCTATTCTTGGTCAGAATGAGTCTGGCTCAGTGAGATGAATAGCTGCCTCTAGACCAGAAGGGCCAGTTTCGAATCCTGCTCAGGGGAACATTTTTTTTCCACTACTTTTCAGCAAAGATTTCTCCGTCTTTACCCCTTTCAGTAGAATTTTTGGCTTTTCACCACTTTTCAGCAAAAAAATTCTGCTTCTTCACCTGTTTTCTGCAGAATTTCCAGTTTTTGCACCGCCATATAACTTTTTGCAAATTTTCATCTTTTTCATCTTTTTCAGCAGCCAACTTCAGCGTTAAGGCATCCACACAGCATTTTCGCAGGAAATGCAAATTTTTCTAGTTATTATTATTATTCTTAGGACTTCCGTACACTTTTCGCCGTGGATCTACTTCCACAATTTTCAGCCGATTTTCACCGTTCAAATTTTAAACTATTCTGCTATTTCTGCTAATGATGGCTATATCTTTTGGTATTTTATACTCTTATACTTTTTAAAATATTACGTTTTTTTCCTTTAATTTGTCCCATTGAAATGAATGGGAAACTTCCGCAATTCTGCTAAAACTTGCTTGTTTTTGAAACTTAACTACTTTTTCCTACTTTCACGTAGAACAACCATTCAAACTTTAAAATGTTCTCAAATTATTGGGCTATTCAGGAATAAATCAGCTTTTTCAAATCTTTTACCGTTTTACTTTTATGCCTCTTAAAGTTTTGAGTTGCAAAATTGTGATTTTTCACAAAATACATGCGTTGTTATGGTTGCTATGCACTTGGCTTCCAGTGTGCCACTGAAGGTTTTGCAGTCTTCTCTTCATGTCCGAACAACTTCTTGCTACTTGCTCAATTTTCACTCAACTTCCACAAATTATACATCAAAACGTAGGTATTTTGCTGGCTTTCAGAAAATGTCACTATCATGGTTGTGGGATTTATAGAATTTTGTCAAATCTTCTCAGACCAACACAAAGTCTCAAAAATCCCCATAGAAAGTCAATGGAGAGCTTGTTCAAAATCACAGCTTGATTTCTGTAATGAGAGGCATATTCGAATCGTCATATCTCCTTAACGAAGCAAAGTTAAGACATAAGGCTTGTCCCAGTATATCTTCAGACACTCCTGACGCTCACAATTCAAGAATTTCTTTCTCACCTATTACCGTTCTGAAATGAGTTAGACTTGTTTGAGGGTAGGAAATTCATCGTTCGCTCAGATTTCTTCAGATTTCAAACTCTGAAATGAACCACTTTTTTTCTCTCGTCATATCTTTTTAATGGATATCAACAGAGACCTGAAAATTTCCATGACTGTTCACCAAAGCCTGCTGTCTCTTACAGTGAAAGAATGATATTGATACTCCAAATAGATTTAGAGTTAGAAAGCGTTGTTTGAGGGCAGGTCAAGGCAGTTTTGCTTCGCCTCTACTCAGTTATGGTGCATTACAAGTCAAATATCTTTAAAAATCCATATTTTAATGATAAATTGTCAACACTGTAAGATTCCCTCATCTCTTCTGAACAAAACGGTGTAAGAATGACCGTTCTAGCCCCTACGGTTAGGAAATTATGGCCATTTGTTTGAGAGGAATCCTCACTATGAGAAATTCACTGCAGAAATCCTGTCTCTGTGCTCTGTGTGTGTAAAACGGCTGCACCTGTTTTGGCGGGAAAAAA
>NW_024108941.1:0-10000 GCF_013358895.1 Oreochromis aureus | reverse complement strand
ACGGCGCTCTTTTGCCTCTCACTGCGATCTAATTCTGACTGCTCATCACCCTGTTTTCCAGGTGCTCACTCTCTTTCCCAGTGGCACAGTTTGTAATGACACAGGTCTGCAGCCCAAAGGTCGTGGGTTCAATTCCACCTTGGTCAACATGTTTTTTTACCTACAATTTACTACACTATCACAGACCACTAATTCATATTGATCATTTATTACAATTCTGCAAACTTTTATGATTTTAGCAGCTTTTGTAATATGGACCTCAGATTCTTCTTAACACTCTATGGCACAAATACTGTTCCCTTTAGGCTCTGTGTATGTGTGTGTGTATCAATATTTCTCCCATTTTAAAGTATTACTCCTCCATAATTGTATTTCTCTTAAATCAAAGTACTTTTACTACATCTTAGTACTTCTGCTCAATCATAGTATTTCTGCTAAATCATAGTATTTTGCCAAATTATGGTTTTTGTGCCAAATCATAACATTTGTTTTATGTTATAGTATTACTACTAAGTCGAGGAATTTCTGTCATGTTACACTATATGTGCTGATTACAGTATTTCTGCTAAATCATAGTATTTCTACTATATTATATTTTTCTTTCTAAATATAGCATTTCTGCTATATAATTGTATTACTGCTATGTTATAATATTTGTGCTAAACCAGAGTATTTCTGCTGAAACATAGTATTTCTGTCAAATTACAGTATTTGTGCTAAAACATAGTATTTTTAAAAAAATTTCAATATTAATAGTAAATTACAGTGTCTGTGGTAAATCGCAGCATTTCTGCTATGTTGTACTGTTTTTCTAAATCATAGTATTTCTGTAATGTTTAAAAATGTTTGGCTAAATATATTCTTTTTGTTATCTTATACTATTTCTCCTAAATTCTTGTATTTTTGAGAAGTTATCGTGTTTCTGGTAAGTTACAATATTTCTACTAAGTTCTGCTATGCTACTGTATTTCTGCCAAGTATTATGTTTCCTCTAAGATATTGCAGTTCTGCTAAGTTACTACATTTTAGCAAAGTTCCTTTGCTTCTGCAAAGTTTTTACAATTTCTGCAACTTTTCAGCTTTTTCAGCTAGTTTCAGCAGACAGCTCCAGCTTTAAAGCATCCACACTGCATTTTCGCAGGAAATGCAAATTTTTCTAGTTATTATTCTAGTTGCTTCCGTACGTTTTTCGCCGTGGAACTACTTCCACAATTTTCAGCCGATTTTCACCGCTCAAATTTTAAACTATTCTGCTATTTTTCCCTTTCCGCAATATCTTTTGGTATTTTATACTCTTATACTTTTTAAAATATTAAGCTTTTTTCCTTTAATTTGTCCCATTGAAATGAATGGGAAACTTCCGCAATTCTGCTAAAACTTGCTTGTTTTTGAAACTTAACTACTTTGTCATATTTTCACGTAGAACAACCATTCAAACTTTAAAATGTTCTCAAATTATTGGGCTATTCAGGAATAAATCAGCTTTTTCAAATCTTTTACCGTTTTACTTTTATGCCTCTTAAAGTTTTGAGTTGCAAAATTGTGATTTTCACAAAATACATGCGTTGTTATGGTTGCTATGCACTTGGCTTCCAGTGTGCCACTGAAGGTTTTGCAGTCTTCTCTTCATGTCCGAACAACTTCTTGCTACTTGCTCAATTTTCACTCAACTTCCACAAATTATACATCAAAACGTAGGTATTTTTGCTGGCTTTCAGAAAATGTCACCATCATTGTTGTGAGATTTATAGAATTTTGGCAAATCTCCTCAGACCAACACAAAGTCGCAAAACTCTCCATAGAAAGTCAATGGAGAGCTTCTTCAAAATCACCGCTTGATTTCTGTAATGAGAGGCATATTCGAATCGTCATATCTCCTTAACAAAGCAAAGTTAAGACTTATGGCTTGTCCCAGTATATCTTCAGACACTCCTGACGCTCACAATTCAAGAATTATTTTCTCACCTATTACCGTTCTGAAATGAGTTAGACTTGTTTGAGGGTAGGAAATTCGTCCTTCGCTCAGATTTCTTCAGCTTTCAAACTCTGGAAATGAACCACTTTTTTTCTCGTCATATCTTTTTAATGGATTTCCACAGAGACCTGAAAATTTCCATGATTGTTCATCAAAGCCTGCTGTCTCTTACGGTGAAAGAATGATATTGATGCTCCAAATAGATTTAGAGTTAGAAAGCGTTGTTTGAGGGCAAGTCAAGGCAGTTTTTGCTTTGCTCTACTCAGTTATGGTGCATTAGAAGTCAAATATCTTTAATAAGTCACATTTTAATGATAAATTGTCAACACTTTAAGGTTCCCCCATCTCTTCTGAACAAAACGGTGTAAGAATGACCGTTCTAGCCCCTACGGTTAGGAAATTATGGCCATTTGTTTGAGAGGAATCCTCACTATGAGAAATACACTGCAGAAATCCTGTCTCTGTGCTCTGTGTGTGTAAAAACGGCTGCACCTGTTTTGGCGGGAAAAAGTGCACAGGCTCTCTGATTGGTGGATTCAAATTCAGCAGCTCCCAGGCTGCTTGACTGAGCTAGAAACTTACTTCTCTCTCCCTGTGTGTGTGTGTGTGTGTGTGTGTGTGTGACAGAGAGCGAGAGAGAGAGAGAGAGAGAGAGAGAGAAAGCCTTTTTATGGGATGATCTCATTGTAAGATTTAAATTCAATATATTTAGACTGGTTGACTGAATTGGATCTTGTGTGTGTGTGTGTGTGTGTGTGTGTGTGTGTGTGTGTGTGACAGAGAGAGAGAGACAGAGAAAGGCTTTTTATGGGATGATCTCATTGTAAGATTCAAAATCAATATATTTAGACTGGTTGACTGAATTGGATCTTGTGTGTGTGTGTGTGTGTGTGTGTGTGTGAGATAGAGAGAGAGGGAGAGAGAGAGAGAGAGAGAGAAAGAGAGAGAGAGAGAAAGCCTTTTTATGGGATGATCTCATTGTAAGATTCAAATTCAATATATTTAGACTGGTTGACTGAATTTGATCTTATGTGTGTCTCTCTCTCTGTGCATGTGTTTTCCATATGTGTCCATATTTGTGATTGTGTGGCTGTTATCTTTTTTTTTTTTGCCGATTTTTTTCATTTAACAAGTATATTTGAGGGACCCTTAACATGTACAGCATTTTTTCAGCTGTCCATTTTGCTTTTCCAATTTTTCTATTTAAGTTATTACTATTGTGTTGAGTCATAGCATTTCTGCTGCTTTTCAGTATTTGTGCTAAATACAGCATTTCTGCTAAATCATACTATGTCTGCTATTTTATGAGATTTGTGCTAAATACAGCATTTCTGCTAAATCATACTCTTTCTGCTATTTCATAAGATTTGCGCTAAACATAGTGTTTCTGCTATTTCTGCCAAATTTAGTATTTTTGATTAATTAGGGTTTTTCTACCAAATCATAGTACAGTTTTACTGCTTTTATAGGATTTGTGCTTAATATAGTTTTTCTAAAACTGTAGTATTTATGCTTAATCATACTATTTCTATATATTTCTGCCAGGTCCCCAGGCAGCTAATCCTCTGTGAGGACTGATACATACAAATACATATCAGGGCCTGCACGGCTTCCCAGCCAGCCAATCATATCTGGGGTCTGCCCTTTCTTCTCTTGTCATATCTCAGCGACAGATGTACAAAGAGCAATGCAAATCACAGTCAAAGTACACGAAAGTTCGCTGATTCACCCAGTACAAGAATTATGCTTCTAGTCCACCTAGTTTTTGAGTTACACGACGTTTTGTAACTGCAAAACGGCGTTTTTCGCCTCTCACCGCAATCTGATTCTGACTGCTCATCACCCTGTTTTCCAGGCGCCGCTCTCTTTCCCAGTGGCGCAGTTGGTAATGACACAGGTCTGCAACCCAAAGGTCGTGGGTTCAATTACACCTTGGGCAACATGTGTTTTTTCCCTACAAATTAATACACTGTCACAGACCACTAATTCATATTCATCATTTATTACAATTCTGCAAACTTTTATGATTTTAGCAGCTTTTGTAATATGGACCTCAGATTCTTGTTAACACTCCATGGCACAAATACTGTTCCCTTTAGGCTCTGTGTGTGTGTGTGTGTGTGTGTGTGTGTGTGTGTGTGTGTGTGTGTGTGTGTGTGTGTGTGTGTGTGAGAGAGAGAGAGAGAGAGAGCCTTTTTGATGGGAGCATCTTATTATATCACTTAAATTCAATATATTTAGACTGGTTGACTGAATTTGATCCTGTGTGTGTCTCTCTGTGCAATGTGTGTTTCATATGTGCCCATATTTGTGATTGTGTGACTGTTATACTTTTTTTGCTGATTTTTTTTTTTTTCAATTAACAATTAGATTTGAGGGACCCTTAGCATGTTCAGGATTTTTCCAGCTGTCCATTTTGCTTTTCCAATTTTTCTATAAGTTATTACTGTTGTGCTAAGTCATAGCATTTCTGCTGCTTTTCAGTAGTTGTGCTAAATACAGCATTTCTGCTAAATCATACTATTTCTGCTATTTTATGAGATTTGTGCCAAATACAGCATTTCTGCTAAATCATACTATTTCTGCTATTTCATAAGATTTGTACTAAATAGAGTGTTTCTGCCAAATATAGTATTTCTGCTTAATTATAGTATTTCTGCCATTTTATAGTATTTGTGCTAAAACATAGTATTTCTACTAAATGTAGTATTTATGCTTAATCATACTATTTTTATATATTTCTGCCAGGTCCCCAGGCAGCTAATCCTCTGTGAGGACTGATACATATAAAATTTACATATCAGGGCCTGCACGGCTTCCCAGCCAGCCAATCATATCTGAGGTCTGCCCTTTCTTCTCTCGTCATATCTCAGCGACAGATGTACAAAGAGCAATGCAAATCACAGTCAAAGTACACGAAAGTACGCTGATTCACCCAGTACAAGAATTATGCTTCTAGTCCACCTAGTTTTTGAGTTACACGACGTTTTGTAACTCCAAAAACAGCGTTTTTCTCCTCTCACCGCAATCTAATTCTGACTGCTCATCACCCTGTTTTCCAGGCGCTTGCTCTCTTTCCAGGTGGCGCAGTTGGTAATGACACAGGTCTGCAACCCAAAGGTCGTGGGTTCAATTACACCTTGGGCAACATGTGTTTTTCCCTACAAATTAATACACTATCACAGACCACTAATTCATATTCATCATTTATTACAATTCTGCAAACTTTTATGATTTTAGCAGCTTTTCTAATATGGACCTCAGATTCTTCTTAACACTCCATGGCACAAATACTGTTCCCTTTAGGCTCTGTGTATGTGTGTGTGTATCAATATTTCTCCCATTTTAAAGTATTACTCCTCCATAATTGTATTTCTGTTAAATCAAAGTACTTTTACTACATCTTAGTACTTCTGCTCAATCATAGTATTTCGGCTAAATCATAGTATTTTGCCAAATTATGGTTTTTGTGCCAAATCATAACATTTGTTTTATGTTATAGTATTACTACTAAGTCGAGGAATTTCTGTCATGTTACAGTAAATGTGCTGATTACAGTATTTCTGCTAAATCATAGTATTTCTACTATATTATATTTTTCTTTCTAAATATAGCATTTCTGCTATATAATTGTATTACTGCTGTGTTATAATATTTGTGCTAAACCAGAGTATTTCTGCTGAAACATAGTATTTCTGCCGAATGATAGTATTTCTGTCAAATTACAGTATTTGTGCTAAAACATAGTATTTTTAAAAAAATTTCAATATTAATAGTAAATTACAGTGTCTCTGGTAAATCGCAGCATTTCTGCTATGTTGTACTGTTTTCTAAATCATAGTATTTCTGTAATGTTTAAGAATGTTTGGCTAAATATATTCTTTCTGTTATCTTATGCTATTTCTCCTAAATTCTTGTATTTTTGAGAAGTTATCGTGTTTCTGGTAAGTTACAATATTTCTGCTAAGTTCTGCTATGCTATTGTATTTCTGCCAAGTATTATGTTTCCTCTAAGATATTGCAGTTCTGCTAAGTTACTACATTTTAGCAAAGTTCCTTTGCTTCTGCAAAGTTTTTACAAATTCTGCAACTTTTCAGCTTTTTCTGCTAGTTTCAGCAGACAGCTTCAGCATTACAGCATCCACACTGCATTTTCGCAGGAAATGCAAATTTTCTAGTTCTAGTTGCGTTCCTGTTTCACTTTTGGCACTTAACTACTTTCACAATTTTCAGCCGATTTTCACCGTTCAAATTTTAAACTATTCTGCTATTTCTGCTAATGTGCGCTATATCTTTTGGTATTTTTCACTCTTATACTTTTTAAAATATTACACTTTTTTTCTTTAATTTGTCCCATTGAAATGAATGGGAAACTTCCGCAATTCTGCTAAAACTTGCTTGTTTTTGAAACTTAACTACTTTTTTCCTACTTTCACGTAGAACAACCATTCAAACTTTAAAATGTTCTCAAATTATTGGGCTATTCAGGAATAAATCAGCTTTTTCAAATCTTTTACCGTTTTATTTTTATGCCTCTTAAAGTTTTGAGTTGCAAAATTGTGATTTTTCAGAAAATACATGCGTTGTTATGGTTGCTATGCACTTGGCTTCCAGTGTGCCACTGAAGGTTTCGCAGTCTTCTCTTCATGTCCGAACAACTTCTTGCTACTTGCTCAATTTTCACTCAACTTCCACAAATTATACATCAAAACGTAGGTATTTTGCTGGCTTTCAGAAAATGTCACCATCATTGTTGTGAGATTTATAGAATTTTGGCAAATCTCCTCAGACCAACACAAAGTCTCAAAATCCCCATAGAAAGTCAATGGAGAGCTTGTTCAAAATCACAGCTTGATTTCTGTAATGAGAGGCATATTCGAATCATCATATCTCCTTAACGAAGCGACATTAAGACATGAGGCTTGTCCCAGTATATCTTCAGACACTCCTGACGCTCACAATTCAAGAATTTCTTTCTCACCTATTACCATTCTGAAATGAGTTAGACTTGTTTGAGGGTAGGAAATTCGTCCCTCGCTCAGATTTCTTCAGATTTCAAACTCTGAAATGAACCACTTTTTTCTCTCGTCATATCTTTTTGATGGATTTCACAGAGACCTGAAAATTTCCATGACTGTTCACCAAAGCCTGCTGTCTCTTACGGTGAAAGAATGATATCAATACTCCAAATAGATTTAGAGTTAGAATGCGTTGTTTGAGGGCAAGCCAAGGCAGTTTTCGCTTGCTCTACTCAGTTATGGTGCATTAGAAGTCAAATATCCTCAATAATTCATATTTTAATGATAAAGTGTCAACACTTTAAGATTCCCCATCTCTTCTGAACAAAACGGTGTAAGAATGACCGTTCTAGCCCCTACGGTTAGGAAATTATGGCCATTTGTTTGAGAGGAATCCTCACTATGAGAAATTCACTGCAGAAATCCTGTCTCTGTGCTCTGTGTGTGTAAAACGGCTGCACCTGTTTTGGCGGGAAAAAGTGCACAGGCTCTCTGATTGGTGGATTCAAATTCAGCAGCTCCCAGGCTGCTTGACTGAGCTAGAAACTTACTTCTCTCTCCCTGTGTGTGTGTGTGTGTGTGTGTGTGTGACAGAGAGAGTATGCCTTTTTATGGGATGATCTCATTCTAAGATTCAAATTCAATATATTTAGACTGGTTGACTGAATTGGATCTTGTGTGTGTGTGTGTGTGTGTGTGTGTGTGTGTGTGTGTGTGTGTGACAGAGAGAGAGAGTATGCCTTTTTATGGGATGATCTCATTGTAAGATTCAAATTCAATATATTTAGACTGGTTGACTGAATTGGATCTTGTGTGTGTGTGTGTGTGTGTGTGTGTGTGTGTGTGTGTGTGTGACAGAGAGAGAGAGAGAGAGAGAGAGAGAAAGCCTTTTATGGGATGTTCTCATTGTAAGATTTAAATTCAATATATTTAGACTGGTTGACTGAATTGGATCTTGTGTGTGTGTGTGTGTGTGTGTGTGTGTGTGTGACAGAGAGAGAGAGAGAGAATGCCTTTTTATGGGATGATCTCATTGTAAGATTCAAATTCAATATATTTAGACTGGTTGACTGAATTGGATCTTGTGTGTGTGTGTGTGTGTGTGTGTGTGTGTGTGTGTGTGTGACAGAGAGAGAGAGAGAGAGAGAGAGTCCAGTTTTCCTTTTTATGGGATGATCTCATTGTAAGATTCAAATTCAATATATTTAGACTGGTTGACTGAATTGGATCTTGTGTGTGTGTGTGTGTGTGTGTGTGACAGAGAGAGAGAGAGAGAGAGAGAGAGAGCCTTTTATGGGATGTTCTCATTGTAAGATTTAAATTCAATATATTTAGACTGGTTGACTGAATTGGATCTTGTGTGTGTGTGTGTGTGTGTGTGTGTGTGTGTGTGTGTGTGTGACAGAGAGAGAGAGAGAGAGAGAGAGAGAGAGAATGCCTTTTTATGGGATGATCTCATTGTAAGATTCAAATTCAATATATTTAGACTGGTTGACTGAATTGGATCTTGTGTGTGTGTGTGTGTGTGTGTGTGTGTGTGTGTGTGTGTGTGTGAGAGAGAGAGAGAGAGAGAGAGAGAGAGGAGGAGGAGAGAAAGCCTTTTTATGGGATGATCTCATTGTAAGATTCAAATTCAATATATTTAGACTGGTTGACTGAATTGGATCTTGTGTGTGTGTGTGTGTGTGTGTGTGTGTGTGTGTGTGTGTGTTTGTGTTTTAAATTCAATATTTTTAGACTGGTTGACTGAATTTGATCCTGTGTGTGTCTGTCTGTGCATGTGTGTTACCATATGTGTACATATTTGTGGTTGTGTGACTGTTATACTTTTTTTTTGCTGTTTTTTTTTTTCATTTAACAATTACATTTGAGGGACCCTTAGCATGTTCAGGACTTTTTAGCTGTCCATTTTTCTTTTCCAATTTTTCTATTTAGGTTATTACTATTGTGCTAAGTCATAGTTTTTCTGCTGCTTTCCAGTATTTGTGCTAAATACAGCATTTCTGCTAAATCATACTATTTCTTCTATTTCATCAGATTTGTGCTAAATATAGTGTTTCTGCTACAAAATAGTATTTCTGCCAAATATAGTATTTTTGATTAATTATAGTTTTCTACCAAATCATAGTACAGTTTTACTGCTTTTTATATGGCTTCTAAGACAACCAATCATATCCGAGGGCTTGCACATTCAAATTTGCATATTGTTGCCTTCATGGCTTCCCAGCCAGCCAATCATATCTTAGGCCTTGCACATTCAAATTTGCATATTGGGGCAATCATGGCTTCTAAGACAACCAATCATCTATGTCGTATATCTATGATATTTCATATTTTTATTTTAAATGGTCAACATTTCAAGATTCTCCCATGTCTTCTGAACACAACGGTCTAAGAATGACTGTTTTAGCCCCTACGGTTAGGAATTTATGGCTGTTTGTTTGAGGGGAGTCCTCACTATGAGAAATAGACTGCAAAATCCTGTCTCTCTCTGTGCTGTAAAAGCCTGCACTTGGTGCACCAGTTTTGGCAGGAAAAAGCACACAGCCCCTCTGATTGGTGGATTCAAATTGAGAATCTCACAGCTGTTTGACTGACCTAGAAACATGCTGTTAACAGCCCTTGTTCACTTGCTGATGCTATGTGTGTGTGTGTGCGTGTGTGTGTGAGCCTGAGTGTGGTGAGTGTGTGTGTGTGTGTGTGTGTGTGTGTGAGAGAGAGAGAGAGAGAGAGAGAGAGAGAAAAAGACACACAAAGCCCTTTTAGGGCAGCATCTCATTGTTGGATAAAAATATAATATATTCAGACTGGTTGACTGGCATAGACCCTGTGTGTGTGTCTCTCTCTGTACATTTGTGTATCCATATTTGATTTTGTGTGTATTTGTTGATTTGTGTATCCATATTTAATTTTGTGTGTATCTGTTGGCTGTTCTTGTTTGTATTTCTAAATGTATTTTTATTTTATTTTTTCACAGGTGAACAAAAATTAGTTTTGAGCAAACTTA
>NW_024108940.1:55000-129066 GCF_013358895.1 Oreochromis aureus | reverse complement strand
GCCCAAACATAGTATTTCTTGTAGTATTTGTAGTAGTAGTTGTTGTAGTATTTGTGCAAAAACATAGAATTTCTGCAAAATCATAGTACATCTGTTATGTTATAGTATTACTACTAAGGCATAGTATTCCTACCAAATCATAGTATTACTGCAATTCCATAGTATTTGAGCGAAATCGTAGTATTTGTGTGCAAAACATACTATGTCTGCAAAATCACATTATATCTGCTATGTTATAGTATTACTACTAAGGCATAGTATTTCTACCAAATCATAGTATTCCTTCAAAATCATAGTATCACTGCAATTTCATAGTATTTGACCCGAAATTGTATTATTTGTACTAAATCATGGTACTTGTGCCAAATCATAGTATTTTTGGAAATCATATTATTTGAACCAAAACATTGTATTTGTACTGAAGTCATAGTATTTCTTCTAAATCATAGTATTTCACCCAAATCTCAGTAGTTGTGCTAAAACCCAGTATTATTGCCAAATCGTAGTATTTGTACTGAAACATAGTATTTGTGCCAATAAGAGTATTTGTACTAAATCATAGTACTTGTGCCAAATCATAGTATTTCTGCCATATTGTGCTAGTTGTGCAAAAACATAGACTGTCTGCAAAATCATAGTATATCTGTTATGTTATAGTATTACTACTAGGTCACAGTATTTCTGCCAATTCGTAGTATTTGTACTAAATCATACTACTCGTGCCAAATCATAGTATTCAAATCAAAATATAGTATTTGTACCAAAGCATTGTATTTGTAATGAAGTACAGTATTTCTGCCAAATCATAAAATTACTGCAATTTCATAGTATTTTGAGGAATCCCTTTTGTTATAGTATTACTTCTAAGTCATAGTATTTCTGCTTTGTCATAGTATTTGTACTGAAACATAGTATTTCTGCCAAATCATAGTATTACTGCTATTTCATATTATTTGAGTGAAATTACAATGTTTCTGTAAAACATTGTATTTCTGCAAAATCATAGTATTTCTCTCATCTTAAAGTACACAATTATAGTATTTGTGCCAAAGTTTAGTATTTCTGCCAAATGATATTATCTCTGCTAAATCATAGTGTCTGCCAAATCATAGTATTTGTGCCAAATTATGGGATTTTATGAAAACATGGTACTTGTGCCAAATTATAGTATTTGTGCCCAATTAATATTTCTGTTATCTTATAGTATTACTACTAAGTCGTAGAATTTCTGTTATGTTCTGCCAAATCATAGTATTACGGCTATTTCAAAGTATTTGAGTGAAATTACAGTGTTGCTGCAAAAACATTTTATTTATGCTAAATCATAGTATTTCTGTTATCTTAAAGTACTTGCACTCAATTATAGTATTTGTGCCAAAGTTTAGTATTTCTGCCAAATCATATTATCTCTGCTAAATCATCGTGTCTGCCAAATCATAATATTTGTGCCTAAGCACAGCATTTGTACCAAAACATAGTATTTCTGCCAAATCATAGTATTTGTCCTAAAGCATAGTATTTCAACAAAATCACAGTATTTCTGCTATGTTATAGTATTTGTGCTTGTAGAAAAACCTGTGTTAGTGTGAGCTACATTACCCAGCAGCCTCTGAGCAGTGAGGGAATTCATGGGACTTCTGAGCTAGATGGTCTTCCTTCGTTCCTGGGCTAACGATTGAGAGAGAGCTGCTGGGAAGGGGAGCAAATAGCCCATCCTGTATTTGTTGGGGATGGTGTGTGTCACATAAACGTGAGTTAATGTTCCATGCTTAAGATGTTTACCCTGCTACTTGTGTGTATTGGTTTTAGTTACCTTTAGCGTATGTGCTAGTTAGCGATAGCTATGGCAGCACAGTTATTTGATTGTTTTGTGCTTGTTCCTGCTTTGTTTGTTCCCCCTGCAAATTTATGTGAATTTGTACACTGTAATATCGCTGTATTACATAGTGGCTAAGTAGGAGGCTGACTGTTACTAAGTGCATCAGTGTACATAGGTCATCTGTTGTGTTGGAGTGCCCTCTTGTGGCGCCTTTTGGGTAGTGCCTTAGTAAACACTTTTTGCTGAGTTTTTTTTTCATTTAACAAGTACATTTGAAGGACCCTTAGCATGTTCAGCATTTTTTCAGCTGTCCATTTTGCTTTTCCAATTTTTCTGTTTAAGTTATTACTATTGTGCTGAATCATACTATTTCTGCTATTTTATAAGATTTCTGCTAAATATAGTATTTCTGCCCAATATAGTATTTCTGATTAATTATAGTTTTCTACCAAATCATATTACAGTATTTTTGCTTTTTATACCATTTTATAGGATATTTATATTGCTTAATATAGTATTTCTGCTTTTTATAGGATTTGTGCTTAATATAGTATTTCTGCTTTTTATAGGATTTGTGCTTAATACAGTATTTCTGCTAAATGTAGTATTTATGCTTAATCACACTATTACTATATATTCCCAGCCAGCCAATCATATCTGAGGTCTGCCGTTTCTTCTCTCGTCATATCTCAGCGACGGATGTACAAAGAGCAATGAAAATCGCAGTCAAAAGTACACCAAAGTCCGCTGATTCACCCAGTACAAGAATTATGCTTCTAGTCCACCTAGTTTTTGAGTTACACGACGTTTTATAACTCCAAAAAGCGGCGCGATCTAATTCTGACTGCTCATCACCCTGTATCCCAAGAGCTCACTGTCTTTCCCAGTGGCGCAGCTGGTAATGACACAGGTCTGCAACACAAAGGTCGCAGGTTCAACTCCACCTTGGACAACATGTTTTTGCCCTACAAATTAATACACTATCACAGATCACTAATTCATATTCATCATTTATTACAATTATGAAAACTTTTACCAGCTTTTCTAATATGGACCTCACATTCTTCTTAACACTCCATGGCACAAATACTCTTCCCTTTAGGCTCTGTGAATGTGTGTGTGTGTATCAATATTTCTCCCATTTTAAAGTATTACTCCTCCATAATTGGATTTCTCTTAAATCAAAGTACTTTTACTACATCTTAGTACTTCTGCTCAATCATACTATTTCTGCTAAATCATAGTATTTTTGCCAAATCATGGTTTTGTGCCAAATCATCAGAATCGTGTTTATTGGCCAAGTATATGTGCAGACAAATACAAGGAATTTGGTTCCGGTAGATGGTGGCTCTCGAGCACAGCAATGTAAATCTCACACACACACACACACACACACACACACACACACACACACACACGCGCACCACACACACACGTATCTATATATACATTACACATGCATACACATACATACACAAAGCTGTGTAAACCAACTATAAATAACTAATCTAAATGTATATACATAAAATACAGAAATGAAATGAGGTGGAATGAATACTACGGAATGTACATAAGGTGCAGTTGCAGTCTGGCAGTGGGAGCAGTGTGACAGTTCAACTGTTTAGAAGGGAGATGGTGAGGGAAAGAAACTGTTCCTGTGTCGGGTGGTCCTGGTCTGCAGGCTTCTGTACCGTCTGCCAGAGGGCAGCAGATCAAAAGTCTGTGTCCAGGGTGTGAGGGGTCTGTGATGATTTTCCCTGCCCGTTTCCTGGTTCTTGAGAGGTACAGATCCTGGATGGAGGGCAGGGGCGCCGATGATCCTTTCTGCTGCCCGTACAGTCCGCTGCAGTCTGCACCTGTCCTGTTTACTGGCTGCACCATACCAGACTGTGATGGAGGAGCACAGGACAGACTCAATGACTGCAGTGTAGAACTGGATCAGCAGCTCCTGTGGAAGACTGTACTTCCCCAGTTGTCTCAGGAAGTACATCCTCTGCTGGGTCTTTTTGAGGATGGAGTTGATGTTGGTCTCCCACTTCAGGTCCTGGGAGATGGTGGTACCCAGCAACTTGAAGATCTCCACAGTCGATACAGGGCTGTCTGATATGATGAGGGGGGCAGAGTTGAGGATGTCTCCTGAAGTCCACTGTCATCTCTACAGTTTTAAGAGTGTTCAACTCCAGATTGTGCTGACTGCACCAGAGTACCAGCCGCTCAACTTATCATAACATTTGTGTTATGTTATAGTATTACTACTAAGTGGAGGAATTTCTAAAATGTTACAGTATATATGCTGATTATGGTATTTCTGTATAATAGAATTTTGGCAAATCTCCTCAGACCAACACAAAGTCTGGAAACTCTGCATAGAAAGTCAATGGAGAGCTTGTTCAAAATCACCGCTGGATTTCTCTAATGAGAGGCATTTTCAAATCGTCATATCTCCTGAACGCAGCGAAGTTAAGACATGAGGCTTGTGCCAATATATCTTCAGACACTCCTGACGCTCACAATTCAAGAATTCTTTCTCATCTATTACCATTTGGCCATGAATTGGGTTTGTTTGAGGGTAGGAAATTCGTCCCTCGCTCAGATTTCTTCAGATTTCAAACTCTGGAAATGAGGCACTTTTTCTCTCGTCATATCTTTTTGATGGATTTCCACACAGACCTGAAAATTTCCATGACTGTTCACCAAAGCCTGCTGTCTCTTACGGTGAAAGAATGATATCGATACTCCAAATAGATTTAGAGTTAGAAAGCATTCTTTGAGGGCAAGTCAAGGCAGTTTTCGCTTTGCCTCTACTCAGTTATGGTGCATTAGAAGTCAAATATCTTCAATAATTCATATTGTAATGATAAACTGTCAACACCTTAAGATTCCCCATCTCTTCTGAACAAAACGGTATAAGAATGACTGTTCTAGCCCCTACGGTTAGGAAATTATGGCCATTTGTTTGAGAGGAATCCTCACTATGAAAAATAGACAGCACAAATCCTGTCTCTGTGCTGCATGTGTGTAAAAACAGGTGCACCTGTTTTGGCGGGAAAAAAGTACACAGCCTCTCTGATTGGTGGATTGAAATTCAGCAGCTCCCAGGCTGCTTGGCTGCTGCTGCTAGTGTGTGTGTGTGTGTGTGTGTGTGTGTGTGTGTGTGTGTGTGTGTGAGAGAGAGAGAGAGAGAGAGGCGAGAGAGTTTTTATGGGAGCATCTTATTGTATGATTTAAATTCAATATATTTAGACTGGTTGACTGAATTTGATCCTGTGTGTCTCTCTGTGCTTGTGTGTTTCCATATGTGTCCATATTTTTGATTGTGTGACAGTTATACTTTTTTTTGCTGCTGATTTTTTTTTCATTTAACAATTACATTTGAGGGACCCTTAGAATGTTCAGCATTTTTTCAGCTGGTCATTTTGCTTTTCCAATTTTTCTATTTAAGTTATTACTATTGTGCTAAGTCATAGCATTTCTGCTGCTTTTCAGTATTTGTGCTAAATACAGCATTTGTGCTAAATCATACTATTTCTGCCATTTTATAGTATTTGTGCTAAAACATAATATTTCTACTAAACGCAGTATTTCTGGGTAATCATAGTATTTCTATGTATTCCTGCCAGCTCCTCAGGGAGCCAATCCTCTGTGAGGACTGTAATTTTCAAATTGACATATCAAGTCATGCATGACTTCCCAACCAGCCAATCATATCTGAGGGCTGAGACATTCAAATTTGCATATTGAGGCCTTCATGCCTTCCCAGCCAGCCAATCACATCTGAGGGCTGAGACATTCAAATTGACATTCACATATTGGGGCTTTCATGGCTTCTAAGACAACCAATCATCTATGTCATATATCTATAATTATTCATATTTTCTTTTAAAAGACAACACTTGATGATTCCCCATGTCTTCTGAACAATAGAATGTTAGACCTGAGACCTGAAAATTTCCATGACTGTTCACCAAAGCCTGCTGTGTCTTACAGTGAAACAATGGTATCGATACTCCATATAGATTTAGAGTTACAAAGCGTTGTTTGAGCGCAAGTCAAAGCAGTTTTTGCTTTGCCTTTACTCAGTTATGGTGCATTAGAAGTCAAATATCTTCAATAATTCATATTTTAATGATATATTGTCAAAACTTTAAGATTCCCCATCTCTTCTGAACAAAAGCGGTGTGAGAATGACTGTTCTAGCCCCTACGGTTAGGAAATTATAGCCATTTGTTTGAGGGGAGTCCTCACTATGAAAAGTAGATAGCACAAATCCTGTTTCTGTGCTGCATGTGTGTAAAAACAGGTGCACCTGTTTTGGCGGGAAAAAGTACACAGCCTCTCTGATTGGTGGATTCAAATTTAGCAGCTCCCAGGCTGCTTGACTGACCTAGAAACTTGCTTGTCTCTCCTTATGTGTGGGAGAGACACATAGGCTGATTGGTGGATTCAAATTGAGAAGCTCACAGCTGTTTGACTGACCTACAAACATGCTGTTAACAGCCACTGTTCACTTTCTGCTGCTGCTGTGTGTGTGTGTGTGTGTGTGTGTGTGTGTGTGTGTGTGTGTGTGTGTGTGTGTGTGTGTGTGTGTGTGTGTGTGTGTGTGTGAGAGAGACACACACACACACAAAGGACCCCACAGGGCAGCATCTCATTGTTGGATAAAAATGTAATATATTCAGACTGGTTGACTGGCATAGACCCATTCTGTGTGTCTCTCTCTGTACATTTTGTATCCATATTTGATTTTGTGTGTATCTGTTGATTTGTATATCCATATTTGATTTTGCATGTATCTGTTGGCTGTTCTTATTTGTTTTTTCCTAAATGTATTTTTATTTTATTTTTTTCAGAGGTAAACGAAAATGAGTTTTGAGCAAACTTAACCATGTTCCTTTTATTCAGCTTGTCATTTTACCTTCCCAATATTTTCACTTAAGTTATTACTACTCTGCTCAATCATAGTATCTGTTCTAAATCATTGTTATTAAGCTATATTGTAGGATTTCTGCTAAATCATAGTATTTCTACTATATTATATTTTCTTTTTAAATATAGCATTTCTGCTATAGAATAGTATTTCTGCTATGTTATAATATTTGTGCTAAACTGGAGTATTTTTGCTAAAACATACTATTTATATAAAATTACAATATTCATAGTATATTACAGTGTCTCTGGTAAATCACAGCATTTCTTCTATGTTGTACTGTTTTTCTAAATCATAGTATTTCTGTAATGTTCAAGAATGTTTGGCTAAATATATTCTTTCTGTTATCTTATACTATTTCTCCTAAATTCTTGTATTTTTGAGAAGTTATCGTGTTTCTGGTAAGTTACAATATTTCTGCTAAGTTCTGCTATGCTATTGTATTTCTGCCAAGTATTATGTTTCCTCTAAGATATTACAGTTCTGCTAAGTTACTACATTTTAGCAACGTTCCTTTGCTTCTGCAAAGTTTTTACAATTTCTGCAACTTTTCAGCTTTTTCAGCTAGTTTCAGCAGACAGCTTCAGCTTTAAAGCATCCACACTGCATTTTCGCAGGAAATGCAAATTGTGTGGATGCCCTAAAAGGGCTTCCACACTATTGAGTTCCTGTTTCTCTTTATTGTGTGGATGCCCTAAAGGGCTTCCACACTATTGAGTTCCTGTTTCTCTTTATTCTTTATTATTCCTCTAGTTGCTTCCGTACACTTTTTGGCACTTAACTACTTTCTCAGTTTTCAGCCGATTTTTTCAGTTCAAACTCTATACTGTTCTGCTCTTTCTGCTAATGATGGCTATGACTTTTGGTGTTTATTACTGTTATACTTTTTAAAATATTACACTTTTTCCTTTAATTTGTCCCATTGAAATGAATGGAAAACTTCCACAATTCTGCTAAAACTTGCTTGTCTTTGAAACTTAACTACTTTCTCATACTTTCACCTAGAAACTCCATTCAAACTTTAAAATGTTCTCAGATTATTGGGCTATTCCTGTCTGATTCAGCTTTTTCAGATCTTCTACCGTTTTAATCTTATCTCTCTTTAAGTTTTCAGTTGCAAAATTGTGATTTTTCAGAAAATACATGCGTTGCTATGGTTGCTATGCAATTAAGTCAGAGTGAGTGCTGGTCCGTTCTGAATTTTCTCTTCATGTCTAAACAACTTCTTGCTACTGGCTCAATTTCCACTCAACCCCCACAAATTATACATCAAAACGTAGGTATTTTTGCTGGCTTTCAGAAAATGTCACTATCTTTATTGTGAGATTTACCGTTGTTTTGCAATTTGCCTCGGAGTGACACAAGGTCTCAATACTCCCCATTCAAAGTCTATGGGAGGTTTTGAAATTCAGAGCTGAAATTCTGAAAGCGGGAGGCATTTTCAAATCGCCAAATCTCTTTAACAAAGCAAAGTTAGGACATGAGGCTTGTGCCAATATATCTTCAGACACTGCTGACACTCACAGTGGAAGCAGTTTTACAATTATCTTACCGTTGAGCAATGAATTACGTTTGTTTGAGGGTGGAAATCTGTCCTTCTCTCAGTCTTCAAACTCTGGAAATGAAGCCGTTTCTTCTCTCGTCATATCTCCGCGACGAAGGTAGAACGAGCTATGAAAATCGCAGTCAAAATACACCAAAGTCCGCTGATTCACCCAGTACAAGAATTATGCTGCTAGCCCTCCTAGTTTTTGAGTTACACGACGTTTTGTAACTCCAAAAAGCGGCGTTTTTCGCCTCTCACCGCGATCTATTTTCTGACTGCCCAAGTATCTGTCTTTCAGACCGCGGCCCCTGTCCAGGTGGCGCAATCAGTAATGACACGGCTCTGCAGCTCAAAGGTCGTGGGTTCAATCCCACCTTGGTCCACGTTTTTTTTTCACTACAAATTTATACACTATCACAGACCTGTAATTTATATTGCTAATTTATTACAATTCTGCAAAGTTTTATGATTTTAGCAGCTTTTCTAATATGGACCTCAGATTCATGTTAACGCTCCATGGCAGAAACAAGTACACAGCCTGATGAAGCAGACAGAGGCAGTACCTCTGATTGGTGAATTTGAGCAGAACCAGGTTGTTCTTTCATTTCATTTCTTTATTTATTTCACACATGGTTCAACAGTGTTTCTTTTTTCTACATACAGAACCTTCTGCCTCTTTTCAGCAGAAATTCTGCTCATCTCTTGTGTTGGAGTGCCCTCTTGTGGCGCCTTTTGGGTAGTGCCTTAGTGAACACTGCAAAGAAGTGGTATCAGACTGGTTTGTAGTGGAGGAATTTGTTGCCAGTTTCTTTCATCTTTAATCCGTATTCATGTTGTAATGTAGTAGTACCACAATATGGCAGAAACACTATGTTTTGGCACAAATACTTTGATTTAGTATACTTTTGCTTCTTCAGCTTCTTCACCCCTTTTCAGCAAAATTTTCATTTTTTTCACCCCTTTTCAGCACAAATTCCAGCTTTTTTGGCTATATTCAGAAAAAAGACAACTCTTTTGAGCAGAAACTCTGCTGATTCATCTCTTTTCAGCGCAAGTTTCTGCTTCTTTGCCTCTTTTCTGCAGAAATTCTGCTGATTCACCTCTTTTCTGCAAAATTTTCAGCCTTTTCACCTCTTATCAGCTTCTGCTCATTTCAGCAGAATTGTCCGTCTCTCCACCTCTTCTTTGTAAGGGTGACTTTGGCTCAGGGAAATGAATAGCCACCTTTGAGCAGAAATTCTGCTGATTCATCTTTTCAGCGCAACTTATTGCTTCTTTACCTCTTTTCTGCAGAAATTCTGCTGATTTACCTGTTTTCTGCAAAATTTTCAACCTTTTCACCTCTTCTCAGCACAATTCTCAGCAGCTTCTGCTCATTTTAGCAGAATTGTCGGTCTCTCCTCCTGTTTTTTGAGAGAATGAGTTTAGCTCAGTGAGATGAGTGGCTGCCTTGAGACCAGGAGGGCCAGGTTCCAATCCTGCTCAGGGTGACATGCTTTTTTTCACCACCATACAACTTTTTGCAACTTTTCATCTTTTTCAGCTTTTCAGCAGACAGCTTCAGCGTTAAGGCATCCACACAGCATTTTCGCAGGAAATGCAAATTGTGTGGATGCCCTAAAGGGCTTCCACACTATTGTTTTCCTGTTTCTCTTTCTTCTTTATTGTGTGGATGCCCTAAAGGGCTTCCACACTATTGAGTTCCTGTTTCTCTTTATTCTTTATTCCACTATATTCCAGTTGCTTCCGTACACTTTTTGGCACTTATCTACTCCCTCAGTTTTCAGCCGATTTTCTCCGTTCAAACTCTAAACTGTTCTGCTCTTTCTGCTAATGCCGGCTATGACTTTTGGTGTTTATTACTGTTATGCTTTTTAAAATATTACACTTTTTTCCTTTAATTTGTCCCATTGAAATGAATGGGAAACTTCCACAATTCTGCTAAAACTTGCTTGTCTTTGAAACTTAACTACTTTGTCATACTTTCACCTAGAAACTCCATTCAAGCTTTAAAATGTTCTCAGATTATTGGGCTATTCCTGTCTGATTCAGCTTTTTCAGATCTTCTACCGTTTTAATCTTATCTCTCTTTAAGTTTTCAGTTGCAAAATTGTGATTTTTCAGAAAATACATGCGTTGCTATGGTTGCTATGCAATTAAGTCAGAGTGAGTGCTGGTCCGTTCTGAATTTTCTCTTCATGTCTAAACAACTTCTTGCTACTCACTCAATTTCCACTCAATCCCCACAAATTATACATCAAAACGTAGGTATTTTTGCTGGCTTTCAGAAAATGTCACTATCTTTATTGTGAGGTTTACCGTTTTTTCGCAATTTGCCTCGGAGTGACACAAGGTCTCAATACTCCCCATTCAAAGTCTATGGGGAGGTTTTCAAATTCAGAGCTGAAATTCTGTAACGGGAGGCATTTTCAAATTGCGATATCTCTTTAACAAAGCAAAGTTAGGACATGAGGCTTGTGCCAATATATCTTCAGACACTGCTGACACTCACAGTGGAAGCAGTTTTTACAATTATCTTACCGTTGAGCAATGAATTACGTTTGTTTGAGGGGTGGAAATCTGTCCTTCTCTCAGTCTTCAAACTCTGGAAGTGAAGCCGTTTCTTCTCTCGTCATATCTTCGCGACGGAGGTAGAACGAGCTATGAAAATCGCAGTCAAAATACACCAAAGTCCGCTGATTCCCCCGGTACAAGAATTATGCTGCTAGCCCTCCTAGTTTTTGAGTTACACGACGTTTTGTAACTCCAAAAAACGGCGTTTTTCGCCTCTCACCGCGATCTATTTTCTGACTGCCCAAGTATCTGTCTTTCAGACCGCCGCCCCCTTTCCAGGTGGCGCAATCAGTAATGACACGGCTCTGCAGCTCAAAGGTCGTGGGTTCAATCCCACCTTGGTCCACGTTTTTTTTTTCACTACAAATTTATACACTATCACAGACCTGTAATTTATATTGCTAATTCATTACAATTCTGCAAAGTTTTATGATTTTAGCAGCTTTTCTAATATGGACCTCAGATTCTTGTTAACGCTCCATGGCAGAAACAAGTACACAGCCTGATGAAGCAGACTGAGGCAGTATCTCTGATTGGTGAATTTGAGAAGAACCAGGTTGTTCTTTCATTTCATTTCTTTATTTATTTCACACATGATTCAACAGTGTTTCTTTTTCTACATACAGAACCTTCTGCCTCTTTTCAGCAGAAATTCTGCTCATTCACCTCATCTCTTGTGTTGGAGTGCCCTCTTGTGGCGCCTTTTGGGTAGTGCCTTAGTAAACGTGAACACTGCAAAGAAGTGGTGTCAGACTGGTTTGTAGTGGAGGAATTTGTTGCCAGTTTCTTTCATCTTTAATCCGTATTCATGTTGTAATGTAGTAACTTTTGTGGCACAAATACCACAATATGGCAGAAACACTATGTTTTGGCACAAATACTTTGATTTGGTATACTTTAGCATCTTCACCCCTTTTCAGCAAAATTTTCATTTCTTTCACCCCTTTTCAGCACAAATTCCATTTTTTTGGGCTGTTTTCAGAAAAAAAAAACTCTTTTCAGCAGAAACTCTGCTGATTCATCTCTTTTCAGAGCAAGTTTCTGCTCCTTTGCCTCTTTTCTGCAGAAATTCTGCTGATTTACCTCTTTTCTGCAAAATTTTCAGCCTTTTCACCTCTTATCAGCACAATTCTCAGCAGCTTCTGCTCATTTTAGCAGAATTGTCGGTCTCTCCTCCTCTTTTTTGAGAGAATGAGTTTAGCTCAGTGAGATGAGTAACTGCCTTGAGCCCAGGAAGGCCAGGTTCGAATCCTGCTCAGGGCAACATTTTTTTTTTCACCACCATACAACTTTTTGCAACTTTTCATCTTTTTCAGCTTTTCAGCAGACAGCTTCAGCGTTAAGGCATCCACACAGCATTTTCAAGAGGAAATGCAAATTTTCTAGTTCTTTATTATTCTTCAAGTTGCTTCCAGACGCTTTTTTTTGCCGTCTATCTACTGCCTCAGTTTTCAGCCGATTTTCTCAGTTCAAACTTTAAAAAATTCTGCTCTTTCTGCTAATGTTTGCTATGACTTTTGGTGCTCATAACTTCTATACTTTTTGAGATATTGAATTTTTTTTGCAATATTTTTTGCCCATTTTTGCACATTATCAGTGGGGTCACTAGTTTTCCTTGCCCGGTTGAGCCGTGTTTTAGCTCAGTGAGATGAGCAGCCGTTCTCAGACTGGGAGGCCCGGGTTCAAATCCCGCTTATGGCAACATTTCTTTCAGTTAACAGTTAAACCTTTTTAACTCTTTTCAACACAAATTTCAGCTATTTTCTGCTGTTTTCAGAAAAAAAAGTCTCTTCAGCAGAAATTCTGCTCATTCACCTCTTTTCAGCGCAATGTTGTGCTTCTTTCCATCTTTTTTGCAGAAATTCTGCTCATTCAACTCTTTTCAGCAGAATATTCAGCCTTTTCACCTCTTATCAGCACAAATCTCAGCTTTTTTCAGAAAAAAACTCTTTTGAGCAGAAATTCTGCTGATTCATCTCTTTTCAGCGCAACTTTTTGCTTCTTTACCTCTTTTCAGCAGAAATTCTGCTGATTCACCTCTTTTCTGCAAAATTTTCAGCCTTTTCACCTCTTATCAGCACAATTCTCAGCAGCTTCTGCTCATTTCAGCAAAATTGTCAGTCTCTCCACCTATTTTTTGTCAAAATGAGTTTGGCTCAGTGAGATGAGTGGCTGCCTTGAAACCAGTACGGCTGGGTTTGAATCCTGCTCAGAGTGACATTTTTTTTTCACCACCATACAACTTTTTGCAACTTTTCAGCTTTTTCAGCTTTTCAGCAGACAGCTTCAGTGTTAGGGCATCCACACAGCATTTTCGCAGGAAATGCAAATTTTTCTAGTTCTTTATTATACTTTATTCTGGTTGCTTCCGCACGCGTTTTTGCCGCTTAACTACTGCTTCAGTTTTCAGCCGATTTTCACCGTTCAAACTCTATACTGTTCTGCTCTTTCTGCTGACGTAGGCTATGACTTTTGGTGTTTATTACTATTATACTTTTTAAAATATTACACTTTTTTCCTTTAATTTGTCCCATTGAAATGAATGGAAATCTTCAGAAATTCTGCTAAAACGTGCTTGTTTTTGAAACTTAACTACTTTGTCATACTTTCACCTAGAAACTCCATTCAAACTTTAAAATGTTCTCAGATTATTGGGCTATTCCTGTCTGATTCAGCTTTTTCAGACCTTCTACCGTTTAAATCTTATCTCTCTTTAAGTTTTCAGTTGCAAAATTGTGATTTTTCAGAAAATACATGCGTTGTTATGGTTGCTATGCAATTAACTCAGAGTGGACAGTGAAACTTTCTGAATTTTCACCACTTGTCTGAACAACTTCATGCTACTCGCTCAATTTCCACTCAACCCACACAAATTATAAATCAAAACGTAGGTATTTTTGCTGGCTTTCAGAAAATGTCACTATCATTGTTGTGGGACTTATAGAGTTGTTGCAAATCTCCTCAGAGTAACATAAAGTGTCAAAACTCTCCATAGAAACTCAATGGAGAGTTTCTTCAAAATCAGCGCTGGAATTCTCTAATGAGAGGCATTTTCAAATCGTCATATCTCCTTAACGAAACAAAGTTGAGACATGACGCTTGTGCCAATATATCTTCAGACATCCCTGATGCTCACAATTCAAGAATTTTTCCTCACCTATTACCGTTTGGCCATGAATTACACTTGTTTGAGGGTAGGAAATTTTCCCTCGCTCAGATTTCTTCAGATTTCAAACTCTGGAAATGAGGCACTTTTTTCTCTCGTCATATCTTTTGATTGATTTCAACAGAGACCTGAAAATTTCCATGACTGTTCACCAAAGCCTGCTGTTTCTTACGGTGAAAGAATGATTTTGATGCTCCATATAGATTTAGAGTTACAAAACGTTGTTTGAGGGCAAGTCAAGGCAGTTTTGCTTCGCCTCTACTCAGTTACAGTGTATTACAAGTCATATATCTTCAATAATTTATATTTTATCTCTGAATTATGAAGACCTGTAGATTCCCCATCTCTTCTGAACAAAGCGGTGTCAGAATGAGCGTTCTAGCCCCTACGGTTAGGAAATTATGGCCATTTGTTCAAGGGGAGTCCTGAATGTGAGAAATACACTGAAGAAGACTCATACTTCTCTCTGTGTCTGTGTGTGTAAGGGCTGATTACAGCAGGTGCAGCCAATTTAACTGACCTAGATATACCAAGCCCAGACTCTTAACAGCCACTGTTCCCTTTAGGCTCTGTGTATGTGTGTGTGTATCAATATTTCTCCCATGTTAAAGTATTACTCCTCCATAATAGTATTTCTGCTAAATCAAAGTACTTCTACTACATCTTAGTACTTCTGCTCAATCATAGTATTTCTGCTAAATCATAGTATTTTTGAAAAATCATGGTATTTGTGCCAAATCATGGTTTGGGGGCAGAACCATAATATTAATTTTATGTTATGAGATTACTACTAAGTGCAGGAATGTCTGTTATGTTATAGTTTATGTGCTGAATATAGTATATCTGCCAAATCATAGTATTTATCCCAAATCATAGTATTTATGCAAAATTACAGTATTTCTGCTAAAAAGCAGAAATAGTACCTTTAGCAGAAATTTCTGTGAAAAGATATTATTTATGTTAAAACATAGTATTTCTGCTAAATCATAGTATTTCTGCCAAATCATAGTATTTGTACTTATTCATAGTACTTGTGCCAAATCATAGTATTTGTACCCAATCATAGTATTTCTGCAATATGATCGTATTTGTGCCAAATCATGGTATCTTTTGCCAAATCATGGTATTTGTGCCAAATCATGTTATTTGTCGCCAGTTAAAATTTCTGTTATATTAGTGTTACTACTAAGTCATAGAATTTCTGTTATGTTATAGTATATCTGCTGATTATGGTATATGTGCCAAATAATAGTATTTATAGCAAATAATAGTATTACTGCCCAAACATAGTATTTCTTGTAGTATTTGTAGTAGTAGTTGTTGTAGTGTTTGTGCAAAAACATAGAATTTCTGCAAAATCATAGTATATCTGTTATGTTATAGTATTACTACTAAGGCATAGTATTCCTACCAAATCATAGCATTCCAAATCATAGTATTACTGCAATTCCATAGTATTTGAGCGAAATTGTAGTATTTGTACTAAATCATGGTACTTGTACCAAATCATAGTATTTTTGCAAATCATATTATTTGAACCAAAACATTGTATTTGTACTGAAGTCATAGTATTTCTTCTAAATCATAGTATTTCACCCAAATCTCAGTAGTTGTGCTAAAACCCAGTATTATTGCCAAATCGTAGTATTTGTACTAAAACATAGTACTTGTGCCAAATCATAGTATTTTTGCCATATTGTGCTAGTTGTGCAAAAACATAGACTGTCTGCAAAATCATAGTATATCTGTTATGTTATAGTATTACTACTAAGTCACAGTATTTCTGCCAATTTGTAGTATTTGTACTAAATCATACTACTCGTGCCAAATCATAGTATTGAAATCAAAATATAGTATTTGTACCAAAGCATTGTATTTGTAATGGCAGTACAGTATTTCTGCCAAATCATAGAATTACTGCAATTTCATAGTATTTGAGCGAAATCGTAGTATTTGTGCAAAAACATACTATGTCTGCAAAATCACATTATATCTCCTATGTTATAGTATTACTACTAAGGCATAGTATTTCTACCAAATCATAGTATTCCTTCAAAATCATAGTATCACTGCAATTTCATAGTATTTGAGCGAAATTGTAGTATTTGTACTAAATCATGGTACTTGTACCAAATCATAGTATTTTTGCAAATCATATTATTTGAACCAAAACATTGTATTTGTAACGAAGTCATAGTATTTCTTCTAAACCATAGTATTTCACCCAAATCTCAGTAGTTGTGCTAAAACCCAGTATTATTGCCAAATCGTAGTATTTGTACTGAAACATAGTATTTGTGCCAATAAGAGTATTTCTACTAAATCATAGTACTTGTGCCAAATCATAGTATTTCTGCCATATTGTGCTAGTTGTGCAAAAACATAGACTGTCTGCAAAATCATAGTATATCTATTATGTTATAGTATTACTACTAAGTCGTAGACTTTCTGTTTTGTTATAGTATATCTGCTGAATATAGTATATGTGCCAAATCATAGTATTTATAGCAAATCATAGTATTTGTGCTAAAACATAGTATACTGCCACATTATAGTATTTGTGTAAAACCAGAATGTCTGCAAAATCATCATATATCTGTGATGTTATAGTATTACTACTAATGCATAGTATTTCTGCAAAATCATAGTATTTTTGCAGAAACCTTGTACTCTGGTAAATCATAGTATTTCTACTAAATAATAGTATTTCTGCCAAATCACAGTATTTGTGCCAAAACATTGTATTTGTACAAAGTCATAATATTTCTTCTAAATCATAGTATTTCAATCAAATCTCAGGAGTTGTGCTAAAACGCAGTATTATTGCCAAATCATAGTATTTGTACTCAAACATATCAGTTCAACTTATTTAACTCTTCTCAACAGCCTAACACCTCTTCTTCACCCCGTTTCAGCAGAATTGTGAGTGTTTTCACCCCTTTTCAGCACAAATCCCAGCTTTTTCAGGTGTTTTCAACAGAAATCTCTTTTTAGCAGACATTCTGCTGATTCACCTGTTTTCAGTGCAACGTTCTACTTCTTTACCTCTTTTCAGTAGAAATTCTGCTGATTCACCTATTTTATGCAGAATTTTCAGCCTTTCACCTCTTATCAATACAAATCTCAGTATCTTCTGCTCATTTCAGAGGAAACCTTTTCACCTCTTTTCAGTACAAATTTGAACTTCTGTACCCCTTTGAAACAGAATCTTTGCCTTTTCACCTCTTTTCAGCAAAAGTTTCTGTTTTTTCACTTGTTTTCAGCATAATTTTTCAGTTTCTTTACTGCCATACAATTTTTGCAGCTTTTCATCTTTTTCAGTCATTTTCAGCAGGCAACTTCAGCGTTAAGGCATCCACACAGCATTTTCGCAGGAAATGCAAATTTTTTCTAGTTATTATTCCCCTAGTTGCTTCCGTACACTTTTTGGCACTTATCTACTCCCTCAGTTTTCAGCCGATTTTCTCCGTTCAAACTCTAAACTGTTCTGCTCTTTCTGCTAATGCCGGCTATGACTTTTGGTGTTTATTACTGTTATACTTTTTAAAATATTACACTTTTTTCCTTTAATTTGTCCCATTGAAATGAATGGGAAACTTCCACAATTCTGCTAAAACTTGCTTGTTTTTGAAACTTAACTACCTCCTCATACTTTCACCTAGAAACTCCATTGAAACTTTAAAATGTTCTCAAATTATTGGGCTATTCCTGTCTGATTCAGCTTTTCAGATCTTCTACCGTTTTAATTTTATACCTCTTTAAGTTTTCAGTTGCAAAATTGTGATTTTCAGAAAATACATGCGTTGCTATGGTTGCTATGCAATTAAGTCAGAGTGAGTGCTGGTCCGTTCTGAATTTTCTCTTCATGTCTAAACAACTTCTTGCTACTCGCTCAATTTCCACTCAACCCCCACAAATTATACGTCAAAACGTAGGTATTTTTGCTGGCTTTCAGAAAACGTCACTATCACTGTTGTGGAAGTTACAGATTTTTATCAAATCGCCTCAGACCAACACAAGATCTAAAAACGCTCCATTGACTTTCAATGGAGAGTGTGTTCAAAATCAGCGCTAGATTTCTCTAATGACAGGCATTTTCAAATCGTCATATCTCCTTAACAAAGCAAAGTTAGGACATGAGGCTTGTGCCAATATATCTTCAGACACTGCTGACACTCACAGTGGAAGCCGTTTTTACAATTATCTTACCGTTGAGCAATGAATTACATTTGTTTGAGGGGTGGAAAAATGTCCTTCTCTCAGTCTTCAAATTCTGGAAATGAAGCCGTTTCTTCTCTCGTCATATCTCCGCGACGGAGGTAGAACGAGCTATGAAAATCGCAGTCAAAATACACCAAAGTCCGCTGATTCACGCAGTACAAGAATTATGCTGCTAGCCCTCCTAGTTTTTGAGTTACACGACGTTTTGTAACTCAAAAAGCGGCGTTTTTCGCCTCTCACCGCGATCTATTTTCTGACTGCCCAAGTATCTGTCTTTCAGACCACCGCCCCCTTTCCAGGTGGCGCAATCAGTAATGACACGGCTCTGCAGCTCAAAGGTCGTGGGTTCAATCCCACCTTGGTCCACGTTTTTTTTTTTCACTACAAATTTATACACTATCACAGACCTGTAATTTATATTGCTAATTTATTACAATTCTGCAAAGTTTTATGATTTTAGCAGCTTTTCTAATATGGACCTCAGATTCTTGTTAACTCTCCATGGCAGAAACAAGTACACAGCCTGATGAAGCAGACTGAGGCAGTACCTCTGATTGGTGAATTTGAGCAGAACCAGGTTGTTCTTTCATTTCATTTCTTTATTTATTTCACACATGGTTCAACAGTGTTTCTTTTTCTACATACAGAACCTTCTGCCTCTTTTCAGCAGAAATTCTGCTCATTCACCTCATCTCTTGTGTTGGAGTGCCCTCTTGTGGCGCCTTTTGGGTAGTGCCTTAGTAAACGTGAACACCGCAAAGAAGTGGTATCAGACTGGTTTGTAGTGGAGGAATTTGTTGCCAGTTTCTTTCATCTTTAATCCGTATTCATGTTGTAATGTAGTAGTACCACAATATGGCAGAAACACTATGTTTTGGCACAAATACTTTGATTTAGTAGACTTTAGCTTCTTCACCCCTTTTCAGCAAAATTTTCATTTTTTTCACCCCTTTTCAGCACAAATTCCAGCTTTTTTGGCTGTATTCAGAAAAAAGACAACTCTTTTGAGCAGAAACTCTGCTGATTCATCTCTTTTCAGCGCAACTTTCTGCTTCTTTACCTCTTTTCAGCAGAAATTCTGCTGATTCACCTCTTTTCTGCAGGATTTTCAGCCTTTTCACCTCCTATCAGCACAATTCTCAGCAGCTTCTGCTCATTTCAGCAGAATTGTCAGTCTCTCCACCTCCTCTTTGTGAGAGTGAGTTTGGCTCACCTGTTTTCAGCAGAATTTTCAGTTTCTTCACCACCATACAACTTTTTGCAACTTTTCATCTTTTTCAGCTTTTCAGCAGACAGCTTCAGCGTTATAGCATCCACACAGCATTTTCAAGAGGAAATGCAAATTTTTTCTAGTTCTTCTAGTTGCTTCCCGTACACTTTTGGCACTTAACTACTTCCTCAGTTTTCAGCCGATTTTCTCAGTTCAAACTCTATACTGTTCTGCTCTTTCTGCTCTTTCCGGCAATGACTTTTGGTGTTTATTACTGTTATACTTTTTAAAATATTACACTTTTTTCCTTTAATTTGTCCCATCGAAATGAATGGAAATCTTCAGAAATTCTGCTAAAACTTGCTTGTTTTTGAAACTTAACTACTTTGTCATACTTTCACCTAGAAACTCCATTCAAACTTTAAAATGTTCTCAGATTATTGGGCTATTCCTGTCTGATTCAGCTTTTTCAGATCTTCTACCGTTTTAATCTTATACCTCTTTAAGTTTTGAGTTGCAAAATTGTGATTTTTCAGAAAATACATGCGTTGTTATGGTTGCTATGCAATTAACTCAGAGTGTACACTCGTCTATTCTGAATTTTCTCTTCATGTCTGAACAACTTCTTGCTACTCGCTCAATTTCCACTCAACTCCCACAAATTCTACATCAAAACGTAGGTATTTTTGCTGGCTTTCAGAAAATGTCACCATCATTGTTGTGAGATTTATAGAATTTTGGCAAATCTCCTCAGACCAACACAAAGTCGGAAAACTCTCCATAGAAAGTCAATGGAGAGTTTGTTCAAAATCACCGCTTGATTTCTGTAATGAGAGGCATATTCGAATCGCCATATCTCCTTAACAAAGCGACGTTAAAACATGAGGCTTGTCCCAGTATATCTTCAGACACTCCTGATGCTCACAATTCAAGAATTTCTTTCTCACCTATTACCGTTCGAAATGAGTTAGACTTGTTTGAGGGTAGGAAATTCGTCCTTCGCTCAGATTTCTTCAGATTTCAAACTCTGAAATGAACCACTTTTTCTCTCGTCATATCTTTTGATGGATTTCCACAGAGACCTGAAAATTTCCATGACTGTTCACCAAAGCCTGCTGTCTCTTTACGGTGAAAAAATGATATTGATACTCCAAATAGATTTAGAGTTAGAAAGCGTTGTTTGAGGGCAAGTCAAGGCAGTTTTTGCTTTGTTCTACTCAGTTATGGTGCATTAGAAGTCAAATATCTTTAATAATTCATATTTTAATGATAAATTGTCAACACTTTAAGATTCCCGATCTCTTCTGAACAAAGCGGTGTAAGAATGACCGTTCTAGCCCCTACGGTTAGGAAATTATGGTCATTTGTTTGAGGGGAGTCATCATTATGAGAAATAGACTGCAAAATCCTGTGTCTCTCTGTGCTGCGTGCACCTGTTTTGGCGGGAAAAAGTGCACAAGCTCTCTGATTGGTGGATTCAAATTCAGCAGCTCCCAGGCTGCTTGACTGAGCTAGAAACTTACTTCTCTCTGTGTGTGTGTGTGTGTGTGTGTGTGTGTGTGTGTGTGTGTGTGTGTGTGTGTGTGAGAGAGAGAGAGAGAGAGAGAGAGAGAGAGATCCTTTTATGGGATGATCTTATTGTAAGATTCAAATTCAATATATTTTGACTGGTTGACTGAATTGGATCTTGTGTGTGTGTGTGTGTGTGTGTGTGTGTGTGTGTGTGTGTGTGTGTGTGTGTGTGTGTGTGACAGAGAGAGAGAGAGAGAGACAGAGAAAGGCTTTTTATGGGATGATCTCATTGTAAGATTTAAATTCAATATATTTAGACTGGTTGACTGAATTGGATCTTGTGTGTGTGTGTGTGTGTGTGTGTGACACAGAGAGAGAGAGAGAGAGAGAGAGAAGAGAGAAAGCCTTTTATGGGATCATCTCATTGTAAGATTCAAATTCAATATATTTAGACTGGTTGACTGAATTTGATCCTGTGTGTGTCTGTCTGTGCATGTGTGTTTCCATATGTGTCCATATTTGTGATTGTGTGACTGATATACTTTTTTTTGCTGATTTTTTTTCATTTAACAATTACATTTGAAGGATCCTTAGCATGTTCAGCATTTTTTCAGCTGTCCATTTTGCTTTTCCAATTTTTCTGTTTAAGTTATTACTATTGTGCTAAATCATATTATTTCTGCTATTTTATAAGATTTGTGGTAAATATAGTATTTCTGCCAAATATAGTATTTCTGATTAACTATAGTTTTTCTACCAAATCATAGTACAGTATTTTTGCTTTTTTTAGGATTTGTGCTTAATACAGTATTTCTGCTAAATGTAGTATTTATGCTTAATCATACTATTTCTATATATTTTTGCCAGGTCCTCTGTGAGGACTGAGACATTCAAATTTACATATCAGGGCCTGCACGGCTTCCCAGCCAGCCAATCACATCTGAGGTCTGCCCTTTCTTCTCTCGTCATATCTCAGCGACGGATGTACAAGGAGCAATGAAAATCGCAGTCAAAGTACACCAAAGTCCGCTGATTCACCCAGTACAAGAATTATGCTTCTAGTCCACCTAGTTTTTGAGTTACACGATGTTTTGTAACTTCAAAAAACGGCGCTCTTTGCCTGTCACCACGATCTAATTCTGACTGCTCATCACCCTGTTTTCCAGGCGCTCGTTCTCTTTCCCAGTGGCACAGTTTGTAATGACACAGGTCTGCAACCCAAAGGTCGTGGGTTCAATTCCACCTTGGTCAACATGTTTTTTTTACCTACAATTTACTACACTATCACAGACCACTAATTCATATTGATCATTTATTACAATTCTGCAAACTTTTATGATTTTAGCAGCTTTTCTAATATGGACCTCAGATTCTTCTTAACACTCCATGGCACAAATACTCTTCCCTTTAGGCTCTGTGTATGTGTGTGTGTATCAATATTTATCCCATTTTAAAATATTACTCCTCCATAATTGTATTTCTGTTAAATCAAAGTACTTTTACTACATCTTAGTACTTCTGCTCAATCATAGTATTTTGCCAAATCATGGTTTTTGTGCCAAATCATAATATTTGTGTTATGTTATAGTATTACTACTAAGTGGAGGAATTTCTGTCATGTTACAGTATATGTGCTGATTACAGTATTTCTGTATAATAGAATTTTGGCAAATCTCCTCAGACCAACACAAAGTCTGGAAACTCTGCATAGAAAGTCAATGGAAAGCTTGTTCAAAATCACCGCTGGATTTCTCTAATGAGAGGCATTTTCAAATCGTCATATCTCCTGAACGCAGCGAAGTTAAGACATGAGGCTTGTGCCAATATATCTTCAGACACTCCTGACGCTCACAATTCAAGAATTTCTTTCTCACCTATTACCATTTGGCCATGAATGGGGTTTGTTTGAGGGTAGGAAACTCGTCCCTCGCTCAGATTTCTTCAGATTTCAAACTCTGGAAATGAACCACTTTTTTCTCTCGTCATATCTTTTTGATGGATTTCCTCACAGACCTGAAAATTTCCATGACTGTTCACCACAGCCTGCTGTCTCTTACAGTGAAAGAATGATATCGATACTCCAAAGAGATTTAGAGTTAGAAAGCATTGTTTGAGGGCAAGTCAAGGCAGTTTTCGCTTTGCCTCTACTCAGTTATGGTGCATTAGAAGTCAAATATCTTCAATAATTCATATTTTCAAGATAAATTGTCAACACCTTAAGATTCCCCCATCTCTTCTGAACAAAACGGTGTAAGAATGACTGTTCTAGCCCCTACGGTTAGGAAATTATAGCCATTTGTTTGAGAGGAATCCTGACTATGAAAAATAGACAGCACAAATCCTGTCTCTGTGCTGCATGTGTGTAAAAACAGGTGCACCTGTTTTGGCGGGAAAAAGTACAGAGCCTCTCTGATTGGTGGATTCAAATTCAGCAGCTCCCAGGCTGTTTGGCTGCTGCTGCTGCTAGTGTGTGTGTGTGTGTGTGTGTGTGTGTGTGTGTGTGTGTGACAGAGAGAGAGAAAAAGAGAGGGCGAGAGAGAGTTTTTATGGGAGCATCTTATTGTATGATTTAAATTCAATATATTTAGACTGGTTGACTGAATTTGATCCTGTGTGTGTCTCTCTGTGCTTATGTGTTTCAATATGTGTCCATATTTGTGATTGTGTGACTGTTATACTTTTTTTTGCTGATTTTTTTTTCATTTAACAATTACATTTGAGGGAGCCTTAGAATGTTCAGCATTTTTTCAGCTGTTCATTTTGCTTTTCCAATTTTTCTATTTAAGTTATTACTATTGTGCTAAGTCATAGCATTTCTGCTGCTTTTTAGTATTTGTGCTAAATACAGCATTTGTGCTAAATCATACTATTTCTGCCATTTTATAGTATTTGTGCTAAAACATAATATTTCTACTAAACGCAGTATTTCTGGGTAATCATAGTATTTCTATGTATTCCTGCCAGCTCCTCAGGGAGCCAATCCTCTGTGAGGACTGTAATTTTCAAATTGACATATCAAGTCATGCACGACTTCCCAACCAGCCAATCATATCTGAGGGCTGAGACATTCAGATTTGCATATTGAGGCCTTCATGCCTTCCCAGCCAGCCAATCACATCTGAGGGCTTACACATTCAGATTTGCATATTGAGGCCTTCATGGCTTCCCAGCCAGCCAATCATATCTGAGGGCTGAGACATTCAAATTTGCATATTGGGACCTTCATGGCTTCCCAGCCAGCCAATCATATCTGAGTCCGGCACATTTAAATTTGCATATTGTTGCCTTCATGGCTTCCCAGCCAGCCAATCATATCTGAGTCCTGGCACATTTAAATTTGCATATTGTTGCCTTCATGGCTTCCCAGCCAGCCAATCATATCTGAGTCCTGGCACATTTAAATTTGCATATTGGGACCTTCGTGGCTTCTAAGCCCACCAATCATCTATGTCATATATCTCTAATATTTCATATTTTTATTTTAAATGGTCAGCATTTCAAGATTCCCCTATGTCTTCTGAATAAAATGGTCTAAGAATGACTGTTTTAGCCCCTACGGTTAGAAATTTATGGCTGTTTGTTTTGGGGAATTCTCACTATGAGAAATAGACTGCAAAAATCCTGTCTCTCTCTGTGCTGCATGTGTAAAAGCCTGCACTTAGTGCACCAGTTTTTGCGGGAAAAAGTACACAGCCTCTCTGATTGGTGGATTCAAATTTAGCAGCTCCCAGGCTGCTTGACTGACCTAGAAACTTGATTTTCTCTCCCTGTGTTTGTGTGTGCATGTGTGTGTGTGTGTGTGTGTGTGTGTGTGTGAAACAGAGAGAGAGAGAGAGAGAGGGCGAGAGAGAGTTTTTATGGGAGCATCTTATTGTATGATTTAAATTCAATATATTTAGACTGGTTGACTGAATTTGATCCTGTGTGTGTCTCTCTGTGCTTGTGGGACTTTTTGCAGCTGTCCATTTTGCTTTTCCAATTTTTCTATTTAAGTTATTACTATTGTGCTAAGTCATAGCATTTGTGCTGCTTTTCAGTATTTGTGCAAAATACAGCATTTGTGCTAAATCATACTATTTCTGCTATTTTATAAGATTTGTACTTATTATAATATTTCTGCTTAATTATAGTATTTCTGCCATTTTATAGTATTTGTGCTAAAACATAGTATTTCTACTAAATGCAGTATTTCTGGGTAATCATTGTATTTCTATATATTTCTGCCAGGTCCCCAGGGAGTCAGTCCTCTGTAAGGACTGTAATATTCAAATTTACATATCAGGACCTGGACGGCTTCCCAGCCAGCCAATCATATCTGAGTCCTGGCAAATTCAAATTTGCATGTTGGGGCATTCATGGCTTCCCAGCCAGCCAATCATATCTGAGTCCTGGCACATTCAAATTTGCATATTGTTGCCTTCATGGCTTCCCAGCCAGCCAATCATATCTGAGTCCTGGCACATTTAAATTTACATATTGGGACCTTCGTGGCTTCTAAGCCCACCAATCATCTATGTCATATATCTCTAATATTTCATATTTTTATTTTAAATGGTCAGCATTTCAAGATTCCCCTGTCTTCTGAATAAAATGGTCTAAGAATGACTGTTTTAGCCCCTACGGTTAGAAATTTATGGCTGTTTGTTTGAGGGGAATTCTCACCATGAGAAATAGACTGCAAAAATCCTGTCTCTCTCTGTGCTGCGTGTGTAAAAGCCTGCACTTAGTGTACCAGTTTTGGCGGGAAAAAGCACACAGCCTCTCTGATTGGTGGATTCAAATTGAGAAGCTCACAGCTGTTTGACTGACCTAGAAACATGCTGTTAACAGCCCCTGTTCACTTGCCGATGCTGCTGTCTGTCTGTCTCTCTGTCATTTAAATTCAATATATTTAGACTGGTTGACTCAATTTGATCCTGTGTGTGTCTGTATGTACATGTGTGTTTCCATATGTGTACATATTTGTGATTGTGTGACTGTTATACTTTTTTTTTTTACTGATTTTTTTTCATTTAACAATTACATTTGAGTGACCCTTAGCATGTTCAGGATTTTTTCAGCTGTCCATTTTGCTTTTCCAATTTTTCTATTTAAGTTATTACTATTGTGCTAAGTCATAGCATTTCTGCTGCTTTTCAGTATTTGTGCTAAATACAGCATTTCTGCTAAATCATACTATTTCTGCTATTTTATGAGATTTGTACTTAATATAGTATTTCTGCTTAATTATAGTTTTTCTGCTAAAAAATACTATTTCTGCCAAATATAGTATTTTTGAATAAATATAGTTTTTCTACCAAATCATAGTACAGTTTTACTGCTTTTTATATGTCTTCTAAGACAGCCAATCATATCTGAGGGCTGGCACATTCAAATTTGCATATTGGGGCATTCATGGCTTCTAAGAACACCAATCATATCTGAGGCCTGGCACATTCAAATTTGCATATTGTTGCCTTCATGGTTTCCCAGCCAGCCAATCATATCTGAGGCCTGGCACATTCAAATTTGCATATTGTTGCCTTCATGGCTTCCCAGCCAGCCAATCATATCTGAGGCCTGGCACATTCAAATTTACATATTGGGGCCTTCATGGCTTCTAAGCCAACCAATCATCTATGTCATATATCTTTAATATTTCATATTTGTATTTTAAATGGTCAACATTTCAAGATTCCCCCATGTCTTCTGAACAAAACGGTCTAAGAATGACTGTTTTAGCCCCTACGGTTAGGAATTTATGGCTGTTTGTTTGAGGGGAGTCCTCACTATGAGAAATAGACTGCAAAAATCCTGTCTCTCTCTGTGCTGCATGTGTAAAAGCCTGCACTTGGTGCACCAGTTTTGGTGGGAAAAAGCACACAACCTCTCTGATTGGTGGATTCAAATTGAGAAGCTCACAGCTGTTTGACTGACCTAGAAACATGCTGTTAACAGCCCCTGTTCACTTGCTGCTGCTGCTGCTGCTGCTGTGTGTGTGTGTGTGTGTGTGTGTGTGTGTGTGAGAGAGAGAGAGAGAGAGAGAGAGAGAAAGAAGAGACACACACAAAGACCTTTTTAGGGCAGCATCTCATTGGTGGATAAAAATAGAATATATTCAGACTGGTTGACTGGCATAGACCCTGTTTGTGTGTGTCTCTCACTGTACATTTGTGTATCCATATTTGATTTTCTGTGTATTTGGTGATTTGTGTATCCATATTTGATTTTGTGTATCTGTTGGCTGTTCTTATTTTTTTTTTCTAAATGTATTTTTATTTTATTTTTCACAGGTGAACAAAAATTAGTTTTGAGCAAACTTAACCATGTTCCTTTTATTCAGCTTATCATTTTACCTTTCCAATATTTTCACTTAAGTTATTACTATTCTGCTCAATCATATTATCTGTTCTAAATCATTGTTATTAAGCTATATTGTAGGATTTCAGCTAAATCATAGTATTTCTACTATATTATATTTTTCTTTCTAAATATAGCATTTCTGCTATAGAATAGTGTTTCTGCTATATTATAATATTTGTGCTAAACTGGAGTATTTTTGCTAAAACATAGTATTTATATAAAATTACAATATTCATAGTATATTGCAGTGTCTCTGGTAAATCACAGCATTTCTGCTATGTTGTACTGTTTTTCTAAATCATAGTATTTCTGTAATGTTTAAGAATGTTTGGCTAAATATATTCTTTCTGTTATCTTATACTATTTCTCCTAAATTCTTGTATTTTTTAGAAGTTATCATGTTTCTGGTAAGTTACAATATTTCTGCTAAGTTCTGCTATGCTATTGTATTTCTGCCAAGTATTATGTTTCCTCTAAGGTATTACAGTTCTGCTAAGTTACTACATTTTAGCAAAGTTCCTTTGCTTCTGCAAAGTTTTTACAATTTCTGTAACTTTTCAGCTTTTTCAGCTATTTTCAGCAGATAGCTTCAGCTTTAAGCATCCACACTGCATTTTCGCAGGAAATGCAAATTTTTCTAGTTATTATTATTATTGTGTGGATGCTGGAGGCATCCACACTATTGAGTTCCTGTTTCTCTTTATTCTTTATTATTATTATTATTATTATTCTAGTTGCTTCCGTACACTTTTCGCCGTTGAACTACTTCCACAATTTTCAGCCCATTTTCACCGTTCAAATTTTAAACTGTTCTGCTATTTTTGATCTTTCCGGCAATATCTTTTGGTATTTTATACTATTATACTTTTTAAAATATTACGTTTTTTTCCTTTAATTTGTCCCATTGAAATGAATGGGAAACTTCCGCAATTCTGCTAAAACTTGCTTGTTTTTGAAACTTAACTACTTTGTCATATTTTCACGTAGAACAACCATTCAAACTTTAAAATGTTCTCAAATTATTGGGCTATTCAGGAATAAATCAGCTTTTTCAAATCTTTTACCGTTTTATTTTTATGCCTCTTAAAGTTTTGAGTTGCAAAATTGTGATTTTCCACAAAATACATGCGTTGTTATGGTTGCTATGCACTTGGCTTTCAGTGTGCCACTGAAGGTTTCGCAGTCTTCTCTTCATGTCCGAACAACTTCTTGCTACTTGCTCAATTTTCACTCAACTTCCACAAATTATACATCAAAACGTAGGTATTTTTGCCTGCTTTCAGAAAATGTCACCATCATTGTTGTGAGATTTATAGAATTTTGGCAAATCTCCTCAGACCAACACAAAGTCTTAAAACTCTCCATAGAAAGTCAATGGAGAGTTTGTTCAAAATCACCGCTTGATTTCTGTAATGAGAGGCATTTTTGAATCGTCATATCTCCTTAACGAAGCGAAGTTAAAACATGAGGCTTGTCCCAGTATATCTTCAGACATCCCTGACGCTCACAATTTAAGAATTTCTTTCTCACCTATTACCGTTCTGAAATGAGTTAGACTTGTTTGAGGGTAGGAAATTTGTCCTTCGCTCAGATTTCTTCAGATTTCAAACTCTGGAAATGAACCACTTTTTTCTCTCGTCATATCTTTTTGATGGATTTCCACACAGACCTGAAAATTTCCATGACTGTTCACCAAAGCCTGCTGTCTCTTACGGTGAAAAAATGATATTGATACTCCAAATAGATTTAGAGTTAGAAAGCGTTGTTTGAGGGCAAGTCAAGGCAGTTTTTGCTTTGCTCTACTCAGTTATGGTGCATTAGAAGTCAAATATCTTTAATAATTCATATTTTAATGATAAATTGTCAACACTTTAAGATTCCCCATCTCTTCTGAACAAAACGGTGTAAGAATGACCGTTCTAGCCCCTACGGTTAGGAAATTATGGTCATTTGTTTGAGGGGAGTCGTCATTATGAGAAATAGACTGCAAAATCCTGTGTCTCTCTGTGCTGCGTGCACCTGTTTTGGCGGGAAAAAGTGCACAGGCTCTCTGATTGGTGGATTCAAATTCAGCAGCTCCCAGGCTGCTTGACTGAGCTAGAAACTTACTTCTCTCTCCTGTGTGTGTGTGTGTGTGTGTGTGTGTGTGTGTGTGTGTGTGTGTGTGTGTGTGTGTGTGTGTGTGTGAGAGAGAGAGAGAGAGAGAGAGAGCCTTTTTATGCGATGATCTCATTGTAAGATTCAAATTCAATATATTTAGACTGGTTGACTGAATTGGATCTGTGTGTGTGTGTGTGTGTGTGTGTGTGTGTGTGACAGAGAGAGAGAGAGACAGAGAAAGGCTTTTATGGGATGATCTCATTGTAAGATTCAAATTCAATATATTTAGACTGGTTGACTGAATTGGATCGTGTGTGTGTGTGTGTGTGTGTGTGTGTGTGAGACAGAGAGAGAGAGAGAGGAGAGAGAGAGAAAGCCTTTTATGGGATGATCTCATTGTAAGATTTAAATTCAATATATTTAGACTGGTTGACTGAATTGGATCGTGTGTGTGTGTGTGTGTGTGTGTGTGTGTGTGTGTGTGTGTGTGACAGAGAGAGAGAGAGAGAGAGAGGAAAGCCTTTTATGGGATGATCTCATTGTAAGATTTAAATTCAATATATTTAGACTGGTTGACTGAATTGGATCTTGTGTGTGTGTGTGTGTGTGTGTGTGTGTGTGTGTGTGTGTGTGTGTGTGTGTGTGAGAGAGAGAGAAAGCCTTTTATGGGATGATCGCATTGTAAGATTTAAATTCAATATATTTAGACTGGTTGACTGAATTGGATCGTGTGTGTGTGTGTGTGTGTGTGTGTGTGTGTGTGTGTGTGTGTGTGTGTGTGTGAGAGAGAGAGAGAGAGAGAGAGAGAGAGGAAAGCCTTTTATGGGATGATCTCATTGTAAGATTTAAATTCAATATATTTAGACTGGTTGACTGAATTGGATCTTGTGTGTGTGTGTGTGTGTGTGTGTGTGTGTGTGTGTGTGTGTGTGAGAGAGAGAGAGAGAGAGAGAGAGAGAGAAAGCCTTTTTATGGGATGATCTCATTGTAAGATTCAAATTCAATATATTTAGACTGGTTGACTGAATTTGATCCTGTGTGTGTCTCTCTGTGCATGTGTGTTTCCATATGTGTCCATATTTGTGATTGTGTGGCTGTTATATATTTTTTTGCCGATTCTTTTTTTCGTTTCACAATTACATTTGAGGGACCCTTAGCATGTTCAGGATTTTTCAGCTGTCCATTTTGCTTTTCCAATTTTTCTATTTAAGTTATTACTATTGTGCTAAGTCATAGCATTTCTGCTGCTTTTCAGTATTTATTTTTATTTCAGTAATCATACTATTTCTGCCATTTTATAGGATTTGTACTTAATATAGTATTTCTGCTTAATTATAGTATTTCTGCCATTTTATAAGATTTGTGCTAAATATAGTTTTTCTCCTAAAAAAATAGTATTTCTGCCAAATATAGTATTTTTGATTAATTATAGTTTTCTACCAAATCATAGTACAGTTTTACTGCTTTTTATATGGCTTCTAAGACAACCAATCATATCTGAGGCCTGGCACATTCAAATTTGCATATTGGGGCCTTCATGGCTTCTAAGACAACCAATCATCTATGTCATATATCTTTAATATTTCATATTTGTATTTTAAATGGTCAACATTTCAAGATTCCCCATCTCTTCTGAACAAAACGGTCTAAGAATGACTGTTTTAGCCCTCACGGTTAGGAATTTATGGCTGTTTGTTTGAGGGGAATCCTGACTATGAGAAATAGACTGCAAAAATCCTGTCTCTCTTTGTGCTGCGTGTGTAAAAGCCTGCACTTGGTGCACCAGTTTTGGTGGGAAAAAGCACACAGCCTCTCTGATTGGTGGATTCAAATTGAGAAGCTCACAGCTGTTTGACTGACCTAGAAACATGCTGTTAACAGCCCCTGTTCACTTGCTGCTGCTGCTGTGTGTGTGTGTGTGTGTGTGTGAGAGAGAGAGAGGGGGAGAGAGAGAGAGAGAGAGAGAGAGAGAGAGAGAGAAAGAAAGACGCACACAAAGACCTTTTTTAGGGCAGCATCTCATTGGTGGATAAAAATATAATATATTCAGACTGGTTGACTGGCATAGACTGTGTGTTTGTCTGTGTTTGTCTCTCTCTGTACATTTGTGTAACCATATTTGATTTTCTGTGTATTTGGTGATTTGTGTATCCATATTTGATTTTGTGTATCTGTTGGCTGTTCTTAGTTTTGTTTTCTAAATGTATTTTTGTTTTATTTTTTCACAGGTGAACAACAAATAGTTTTCAGCGGACTTAACCATGTTCCTTTTTATTCAGCTTATCATTTTACCTTTCCAATATTTTCACTTAAGTTATTACTTGTGCTCAATCATAGTATCTGTTCTAAATCATTGTTATTAAACTATATTGTAGGATTTCTGCTAAATCATAGTATTTCTACTATATTACATTTTTCTTTCTAAATATAGCATTTCTGCTATAGAATAGTATTTCTGCTATGTTATAATATTTGTGCTAAACTGGAGTATTTTTGCTAAAACATAGTATTTATATAAAATTAAAATATTCATAGTATATTACAGTGTCTCTGGTAAATCACAGCATTTCTGCTATGTTGTACTGTTTTTCTAAATCATAGTATTTCTGTAATGTTTAAGAATGTTTGGCTAAATATATTCTTTCTGTTATCTTATACTATTTCTCCTAAATTCTTGTATTTTTGATAAGTTATCATGTTTCTGAGAAGTTACAATGTTTCTGCTAAGTTCTGCTATGCTATTGTATTTCTGCCAAGTATTATGTTTCCTCTAAGATATTGCAGTTCTGCTAAGTTACTACATTTTAGCAAAGTTCCTTTGATTCTGCAAAGTTTTTACAATTTCTGCAACTTTTCAGCTTTTTCAGCTAGTTTTAGCAGACAGCTTCAGCATTACAGCATCCACACTGCATTTTCGCAGGAAATGCAAATTTTTCTAGTTATTATTCTAGTTGCTTCCGTACACTTTTCGCCGTTGAACTACTTCCACAATTTTCAGCCGATTTTCACCGTTCAAATTTTAAACTATTCTGCTATTTTTGCTCTTTCCGGCAATATCTTTTGGTATTTTATACTATTATACTTTTTAAAATATTACGTTTTTTTCCTTTAATTTGTCCCATTGAAATGAATGGGAAACTTCCATAATTCTGCTAAAACTTGCTTGTTTTTGAAACTTAACTACTTTTTCCTACTTTCACGTAGAACAACCATTCAAACTTTAAAATGTTCTCAAATTATTGGGCTATTCAGGAATAAATCAGCTTTTTCAAATCTTTTACCGTTTTACTTTTATGCCTCTTAAAGTTTTGAGTTGCAAAATTGTGATTTTCACAAAATACATGCGTTGTTATGGTTGCTATGCACTTGGCTTCCAGTGTGCCACTGAAGGTTTTGCAGTCTTCTCTTCATGTCCGAACAACTTCTTGCTACTTGCTCAATTTTCACTCAACTTCCACAAATTATACATCAAAACGTAGGTATTTTTGCTGGCTTTCAGAAAATGTCACCATCATTGTTGTGAGATTTATAGAATTTTGGCAAATCTCCTCAGACCAACACAAAGTCTCAAAATCCCCATAGAAAGTCAATGGAGAGCTTGTTCAAAATCACAGCTTGATTTCTGTAATGAGAGGCATATTCGAATCGTCATATCTCCTTAACGAAGCGAAGTTAAAACATGAGGCTTGTCCCAGTATATCTTCAGACACTCCTGACACTCACAATTCAAGAATTTCTTTCTCACCTATTACCGTTCTGAAATGAGTTAGACTTGTTTGAGGGTAGGAAATTCGTCCTTCGCTCAGATTTCTTCAGATTTCAAACTCTGGAAATGATCCACTTTTTTCTCTCGTCATATCTTTTAATGGATATCAACAGAGACCTGAAAATTTCCAAGATTGTTCACCAAAGCCTGCTGTCTCTTACGGTGAAAAAATGATATTGATACTCCAAATAGATTTAGAGTTAGAAAGCGTTGTTTGAGGGCAAGTCAAGGCAGTTTTGCTTTGCTCTACTCAGTTATGGTGCATTAGAAGTCAAATATCTTTAATAATTCATATTTTAATGATAAATTGTCAACACTTTAAGATTCCCTGATCTCTTCTGAACAAAACGGTGTAAGAATGACCGTTCTAGCCCCTACGGTTAGGAAATTATGGCCATTTGTTTGAGAGGAATCCTCACTATGAGAAATTCACTGCAGAAATCCTGTCTCTGTGCTCTGTGTGTGTAAAAACGGCTGCACCTGTTTTGGCGGGGAAAAAGTATACAGCCTCTCTGATTGGTGGATTCAAATTCAGCAGCTCCCAGGCTGCTTGACTGAGCTAGAAACTTACTTCTCTCTGTGTGTGTGTGTGTGTGTGTGTGTGTGTGTGTGTGTGTGTGTGTGAGAGAGAGAGAGAGAGAGAGAGAGAGAGAAAGGCTTGTTATGGGATGATCTCATTGTAAGATTTAAATTCAATATATTTAGACTGGTTGACTGAATTGAATCTTGTTGTATGTGTGTGTGTGTGTGAGTGAGTGAGTGTGTGTGTGTGTGTGTGTGTGTGTGTGTGTGAGAGAGAGAGAGAGAGAGAGAAAGGCTTGTTATTGGATGATCTCATTGTAAGATTTAAATTCAATATATTTAGACTGGTTGACTGAATTGGATCTTGTGTGTGTGTTTTGAGAGAGAGAGAGAGAGAGAGAGAGAGAGAGAGAAAGCCTTTTTATGGGATGATCTCATTGTAAGATTCAAATTCAATATATTTAGACTGGTTGACTGAATTGGATCTGTGTGTGTGTGTGTGTGTGTGTGACAGAGAGAGAGAGAGAGAGAGAGAGAAAGCCTTTTTATGGGATGATCTCATTGTAAGATTTAAATTCAATATAGTTAGACTGGTTGACTGAATTTGATCCTGTGTGTGTCTGTCTGTGCATGTGTGTTACCATATGTGTACATATTTGTGGTTGTGTGACTGTTTATACTTTTTTTTTTTTTTTTTTTTTCATTTAACAATTACATTTGAGGGACCCTTAGCATGTTCAGGATTTTTTCAGCTGTCCATTTTGCTTTTCCAATTTTTCTATTTAGGTTATTAGTATTGTGCTAAGTCATAGCATTTCTGCTGCTTTCCAGTATTTGTGCTAAATACAGCATTTCTGCTAAATCATACTATTTCTTCTATTTCATCAGATTTGTGCTAAATATAGTGTTTCTGCTACAAAATAGTATTTCTGCCAAATATAGTATTTTTGATTAATTATAGTTTTTCTACCAAATCATAGTACAGTTTTACTGCTTTTTTTATATGGCTTCTAAGACAACCAATCATATCCGAGGGCTTGCACATTCAAATTTGCATATTGTTGCCTTCATGGCTTCCCAGCCAGCCAATCATATCTTAGGCCTTGCACATTCAAATTTGCATATTGGGGCAATCATGGCTTCTAAGACAACCAATCATCTATGTCATATATCTATGATATTTCATATTTTTATTTTAAATGGTCAACATTTCAAGATTCTCCCATGTCTTCTGAACACAACGGTCTAAGAATGACCGTTTTAGCCCCTCTGGTTAGGAATTTATGGCTGTTTGTTTGAGGGGAGTCCTCACTATGAGAAATAGACTGCAAAAATCCTGTCTCTCTCTGTGCTGCATGTGTAAAAGCCTGCACTTGGTGCACCAGTTTTGGCGAGAAAAAGCACACAACCTCTCTGATTGGTGGATTCAAATTGAGAAGCTCACAGCTGTTTGACTGACCTAGAAACATGCTGTTAACAGCCCCTGTTCACTTGCTGATGCTATGTGTGTGTGTGTGTGTGTGTGAGCCTGAGTGTGTGTGTGTGTGTGTGTGTGTGTGTGTGTGTGTGTGTGTGTGAGAGAGAGAGAGAGAGAGAGAAACACACACAAAGCCCTTTTAGGGCAGCATCTCATTGTTGGATAAAAATATAATATATTCAGACTGGTTGACTGGCATAGACCCTGTGTGTGTGTGTGTCTCTCTGTACATTTGTGTATCCATATTTGATTTTGTGTGTATTTGTTGATTTGTGTATCCATATTTAATTTTGTGTGTATCTGTTGGCTGTTCTTATTTGTATTTCTAAATGTATTTTATTTTATTTTTCACAGGTGAACAAAAATTAGTTTTGAGCAAACTTAACCATGTTCCTTTTATTCAGCTTGTCATTTTACCTTTCCAATATTTTCACTTAAGTTATTACTATTCTGCTAAATCATAGTATCTGTTCTAAATCATTGTTATTGAGCTATATTGCAGGATTTCTGCTAAATCATAGTATTTCTACTATATTATATTTTTCTTTCTAAATATATCATTTCTGCTATAGAGTAGTATTTCTGTAATGTTTAAGAATGTTTGGCTAAATATATTCTTTCTGTTATCTTATACTATTTCTCCGAAATTCTTGTATTTTTGGGAAGTTATCGTGTTTCTGGTAAGTTACAATATTTCTGCTAAGTTCTGCTATGCTATTGTATTTCTGCCAAGTATTATGTTTCCTCTAAGATATTGCAGTTCTGCTAAGTTACTACATTTTAGCAACGTTCCTTTGCTTCTGCAAAGTTTTTACAAATTCTGCAACTTTTCAGCTTTTTCAGCTAGTTTCAGCTGACAGCTTCAGCTGCTCCAGCATCCACACTGCATTTTCGCAGGAAATGCAAATTTTTTTCTAGTTGTGTGGATGCTGGAGGCATCCACACTATTGAGTTCCTGTTTCTCTTTATTCTTTATTATTGTGTGGATGCTGGAGGCATCCACACTATTGAGTTCCTGTTTCTCTTTATTCTTTATTATTATTATTCCGGGTGTTTCCGTACGTTTTTCGCCGTGGATCTACTTCCACAATTTTCAGCCAATTTTCACCGTTCAAATTTTAAACTCTTCTGCTAATTTTTCCCTTTCCGGCTATATCTTTTGGTATTTTATACTATTATACTTTTTAAAATATTAAGCTTTTTCCTTTAATTTGTCCCATTGAAATGAATGGGAAACTTCTGCAATTCTGCTAAAACTTACTTGTTTTTGAAACTGAACTACTTCCTCATACTTTCGCCTAGAATAACCATTCAAACTTTAAAATGTTCACAAATTATTGGGCTATTCATGTCTGATTCAGCTTTTTCATATCTGTTACCATTTTCATCTTATCCCTCTTCAAGTTTTGAGTTTCATCTCTGTGATTTTTCACAACATACATGCGTTGTTATGGTTGCTATGCACTTGGTTTCCAGTGTGCCACTGTAGGTTTCGCAGTCTTCTCTTCATTTCCGAACAACTTCTTGCTACTTGCTCAATTTTCACTCAACTTCCACAATTTATACATCAAAACGTAGGTATTTTTGCTGGCTTTCAGAAAATGTCACCATCATTGTTGTGAGATTTATAGAATTTTGGCAAATCTCCTCAGACCAACACAAAGTCGGAAAACTCTCCATAGAAAGTCAATGGAGAGTTTGTTCAAAATCACCACTTGATTTCTGTAATGAGAGGCATATTCGAATCGCCATATCTCCTCAACAAAGCGAAGTTAAAACATGAGGCTTGTACCAGTATATCTTCAGACACTCCTGACGCTCACAATTCAAGAATTTTTTTCTCACCTATTACCATTTGGCCATGAATTGGGTTTGTTTGAGGGTTGGAAATTTGTCCCTCGCTCAGATGTCTTCAGATTTCAGACACTGGAAATGAGGCACTTTTTTCTCTCGTCATATCTTTTTGATGGATTTCCACACAGACCTGAAAATTTCCATGACTGTTCGCCAAAGCCTGCTGTCTCTTACAGTGAAAGAATGATATCGATACTCCAAATAGATTTAGAGTTAGAAAGCATTGTTTGAGGGCAAGTCAAGGCAGTTTTGCTTTGCCTCTACTCAGTTACAGTGTATTACAAGTCATATATCTTCAATAATTTATATTTTATCGCTGAATTATGAAGACCTGCAGATTCCCCATCTCTTCTGAACAAAGCGGTGTTAGAATGAGCATTCTAGCCCCTACGGTTAGGAAATTATGGCCATTTGTTCGAGGGGAGTCCTGAATGTGAGAAATACACTGAAGAAAACCCATAGCTCTCTCTGTGTCTGTGTGTGTAAGTGCTGATTATAGCAGGTGCAGCCAATTTAGCTGACCTAGATATACCAAGCCCAGACTCTCAACAGCCTCTGCACACTTTGCTCTCTGTGTGTGTGTGTGTGTATCAATATTTCTCCCATGTTAAAGTATTACTCCTCCATAATAGTATTTGTGCTAAATCAAAGTACTTTTACTACATCTTAGTACTTCTGCTCAATCATAGTATTTCTGCTGAATCATAGTATTTTTGCCATATCATGGTATTTGTGATAAAGCATTGTATTTCCACAAAATAACAGTATTATGTACTGTTATATTATTACTGCTCATAGTATTTCTGCCAAATCATAATATAACTGCAAAATAAAGATTTTTGAGCCAAATCATAGTGTTTGTGCTAAATCCTAGTAATTCTGCTCAGTGATATAACTTCTGCTATGCTGTAGTGCTTTTTGCTAGATTATAGAATTTCTTCTAAATCAAAGTATTTCATGTAAATCATAGAGCAGTTTTACAGTCATCTTACTGTTAAGCCATAAATTACGTTTGTTTGAGGGTGGAAATCTGTCCTCCTCTCACTTTTCAAACTCTGAAAATGAAGCCGTTTCTTCTCTCATCATATCTCCGTGGCGGAGGTAAAAGGAGCAATGAAAATCGCAGTGAAAGTTCAGCAAAGTCTGCTGATTCGCCCAGTACAAGAATTGTGCTTCTATCCCACCTAGTTTTGGAGTTACATGACGTTTTGTAACTCCAAAATCGGCGTTTTACGCCTCTCACCGCGATCTAAATCTGACAGTTCATCTCCCGTTTTCCAAACCACTGCTCTGTTTCCCAGTGGCACAGTTGGTAATGGCGCCGGTCGGCACCCTAAAGACACGGGTTCAATTCCACCTTGGTCAACATTTTTTTTTTTCCTAGAAATTAATACACTATCACAGACAAGTAATTCATATTCATCATTTATTACAATTCTGCAAAGTTTTATGATTTTAGCAGCTTTTCTAATATGGACCTCACATTCTTCTTAACACTCCATGGCACAAATACTGTTCCCTTTAGGCTCTGTGTATCTGTGTGTGTATCAATATTTTCCCATTTTAAAGTATTACTCCTCCATAATTGCATTTCTGTTAAATCAAAGTACTTTTACTACATCTTAGTACTTCTGCTCAATCATAGTATTTCTGCTAAATCATAGTATTTTTGCCATATCATGGTATTTGTGCCAAAACATTGTATTTGTACAAAGTCATAATATTTCTTCTAAATCATATTATTTCAATCAAATCTCAGGAGTTGTGCTAAAACACAGTATTATTACCAAATCATAGTATCTGTACCCAAACATATCTGTTCAACTTATTTAACTCTTCTCAACAGTCCAACACCTCTTCTTCACCCCGTTTCAGCAGAATTGAGTTTTTCACCCTTTTCAACACAAATCCCAGCTTTTTCAGGTGTTTTCAACAGAAATCTCTTTTATTTCTGATTGCTGATGTCTTTGTTTTTCAGCTGCCCGCCCTCTTTCCAGGTGGCGCAATCAGTAATGACACGGCTCTGCAGCTCAAAGGTCGTGGGTTCAATCCCACCTTGGTCAACATTTTTTTTTCACTACAAATTTATACACTTTCACAGACCTGTAATTTATATTGCTAATTTTTTTCACTACAAATGAGTAGTGGAAAACATACTATGTCTGCAACATCACAGTATATCTGTTATGTTATAGTATTACTACTAAATCACAGTATTTCTGCCAATTCAAGGAGGCTGACTGTTACTAAGTGCATCAGTGTACATAGGTCATCTCTTGTGTTGGAGTGCCCTCTTGTGGCGCCTTTTGGGTAGTGCCTTAGTAAACGTGAACACTGCAAAGAAGTGGTATCAGACTGGTTTGTAGTGGAGGAATTTGGTGCCAGTTTCTTTCATCTTTAATCCGTATTCATGTTGTAATGTAGTAGTACCACAATATGGCAGAAACACTATGTTTTGGCACAACACGTAAAAACGGCTGCACCTGTTTTGGCGGGAAAAGTACACAGCCCTCTCTGATTGGTGGATTCAAATTCAGCAGCTCCCAGGCTGCTTGACTGACCTAGAAAGTTTCTTCTCTCTCCCTCTGTGTGTGTGTGTGTGTGTGTGTGTGTGTGTGTGTGTGTGTGTGTGTGTGTGAGAGAGAGAGAGAGAGAGAGAGAGAGAGAGAGAGCAAGCCTTTTTATGGGATGATCTCATTGTAAGATTCAAATTCAATATATTTAGACTGGTTGACTGAATTTGATCCTGTGTGTCTCTCTGTACATGTGTGTTTCCATAGGTGTCCATATTTGTGATTGTGTGACTGTTATACTTTTTTTTGCTGAGTTTTTTTTTTTTTTAACAAGTACATTTGAAGGATCCTTAGCATGATCAGCATTTTTCAGCTGTCCATTTTGCTTTTCCAATTTTTCTGTTTAAGTTATTACTATTGTGCTGAATCATACTATTTCTGCTATTTTACAAGATTTGTGCTAAATATACTATTTCTGCCAAATATAGTATTTCTGATTAATTATAGTTTTTCTACCAAATCATAGTATAGTATTTCTGCTTTTTATAGGATTTGTGCTTAACCCGTTTTGCCCCACTGGCAACAATTGTTGCCAAAGTTTATCACTGTCATTTTCGACTCACAATAAAAAATCTCAAAGGTACTAATGCAACTTTTTCCACTTATATGCTAGTAGACAACTTAGACAAAGGTTTTGATTTTTAAAAAATCGTTTCCAAGTGCTTCCTATCGCATGACATCATCTGCTTCCCGCTCTTTCTGGCTGAAGACATGGCGGATGCAAATCATCCTGGAAAGAGGTAATTTTCATAAATTTCTTATGACTTTCCCCCCAAACATATTTATAATTATTTAATCATTCAAGTCTCTAGAGTAACCCTCCCCAAAAAAATTGTACCTAGGATAAATATTTTTTGTTCATGGGCTTATTTCTGTGAGTGGCAACAAAAGTTGCCAGTGGGCACATAGCATGTCGCTAACTAAAGGAAAACACTGTCTGCAGGATTGCTCCTAATTTACTTATTTAAAATTGTAGAATGATGTACAATGGCTCATTTTAGTCCTTTTAGAATAATTCCTAGCTAAATAAATTCACAGGTATTCAAGGCCTCTGTGTATAGGATTTTTATACATTACCATACATCATTTTCTTGCTAGCTAAAATTCGCTTGCTAGCTAACATGTATGTTGTCCTTTCCTTAGGTACACCGTAGCAGAGATCCTGGCCATGCTGCAGGACTCTGAAACTGTGGCGGACATCACAGTTGTGCCTGAGTCAGAAATGCACGCACATGACACAGACTGTGACAGTGACCAATCTGATGATGAGGCCACTGGTGACCATAACCGCCTCCCATCAAGAATACTCAAAGGTGAAGGCTTTCTACCTAATTCGGACATGCAGCTGCCAAATCCCCCCGATGATGATCCTGGGTGCTCATCCTCAGTGAGTCAGACAGAGACTAGAAAGGTCAGTGGCACAAATGAAAAGGTGACCAGTCAGATTGTTGGGCCCATGCTCCACAAAACTAAGAACCAAGACAGGAAATTCAAAAAAATCAAAATTGCGGCCAAAGCACCAGCACAAGCCAACAAAAATATCAGATCCTCGCTATGTCCCCAAAGAACATGATCCTGGCTTCACATCAGATGATCCAGTGGATATCTTCCTCACATTTTATCCCAAGTCCCTCAGAGATGTCACACTGGAAATGTCCAATCTCTACGCTGAACAAAAAGGAAAACGCTCAACCTGACTGAGGATGAACTTCTTACATTCTACGGTATTCTGTTGATCAGTGGATACAACACAGTCCCAAAGGCGGCGTCTTCTCTGGTCAGGCGATTGTGATGTCAGCAACAATGCTGTAAAAGATGCCATGCGGAGGAACAGGTTTGATGAAATTATGTCTTCTGTTCATTTAGTAGACAACATGAAGATCACAGCTGACCCGTTCTTCAAGGTGCGTCCCCTTTTAAGCATCTAAATGACATCAACAACGCAATCCCGATAGCAGAACATGTGGCAGTAGATGAGATGATGATTGAGTATTTTGGAAGGCATGGGTGCAAACAGTTTATTAGAGGGAAGCCTATTCGTTTTGGGTATAAAATATGGAGCTTAGCATCCTCCTCCGGGTTTGTCCATCAGATGGAGCCATATGTAGGAAGCCACACACATCTGGTGGAAACTGGACTTGGTCAGGGTCCAAGTGTGGTTCTTGGCCTGGCAGAGAAAGCTGAAGTGCCACCTGGAGTCAAGTTTTACCACGACAACCTCTTCACAACCCTGTCCCTGGTGGATGAGATGACCCTGAGAGGCTATGGCAGTGTGGCGCGATGCGACAAACTCAGCTCCATAACGTTCCCTTCACAGCATCCCAGACCTTCAAGAAGACACCCAGAGGAGATGCTGAGTATCTGGTTGAGGCAGAGAAGCTGATTGTAAGGTGGAATGACAACAGCGTGGTCACCGTGGTGTCGAACATGGAGAGGGAGTTCACCGAAACTGAGGCGAAGAGATGGAATAAACAGAAGCGGACTATGGACAAGGTCAGACAGCCCAAGTGTATCCAGGACTACAACACACACATGGGAGGGTGGACCTGCATGACCAGTTTGTCAGCCGCTACAGAGTCAACATCCGGTCCAAGAAGTGGTGGTGGCCATGCTTCAGCTGGGCCCTGAACAGTGCCATGGTGAACAGCTGGTGCTATTACAGGTACACAAGGCTGTATGTTATTTAGTGATATCACAATCGAGTTGGTGATGTTTGACTCGAGGTCATCGCTAGTGCTCTTCGGTCGACAAGAGCAACAGTGATGATATCCAGACCAACATCACAAACTCAAGTGTGATATTGCTTTTACAGAACATTCTACATATGGGGCATGACGTTGTAGAAAGGATGAAACGATGCACATTCATGCATCTATCATGCTTGTTTTGTCATTCATTTAGGTCCTGGAAAAGCGGGAGAAGGATCTCCTCTCCTTCCAGAGGCTGGTAGCCCAGACCCTCCTCCTGCGCCATGGAACAAAGCCAAGTAGGCAGGGCAGAAGATCTTCAATGGCGGTGGCGATAACTGATGCCACCAGGTTTGATAATTTGAACCACTGGCCCTGCAACACTGGTAGCAGGTACAAGCGATGCAAGAACTGCGGCGGACGCACATCATTTGCGTGTGGAAAGTGTGATGTGCCACTACATGTGGAGTGCTTCAAGAAGTACCACACTGAGTAGAACATGCATGAAAGATGATGGAATGTATGGGAAGAAATATGTTATATATGTATATATGTTTTTAGAGGTTCTAAGAAAAAAATGTTTGTTGAGTTTTTGAGTATAAAAAAATTGAGAATAAAGAAATCAGTTCAAATTGTTTGATGTTTTGAATTTTATACAGGGGGAACCTGAGGCTCCACCTTTTTGTTATTATTTATTATGACTATATTATTATTTTGTTCTTATTATATTATTATTATTACTTCTCTATTATTATTATTAGGTGACATTTGACCTAGTGACAAGCTGTGTGACTACTGGCAACAATTGTTGCCAGTCATAAAATGCTATTTTCTTCAAAAAAAAGTACAAAATGGAAAAAATAAATACATAACATGATTCAGAGGGACTCAACTGATAAAATCACAATAATAGCAGTTTATGTGCCGCCGCAAGCTAATGCTAAGTCAGCCATGGAGCTACTCCAGCGCTCCATTAATAAACAGCTAACAACGCACCCGGACTGCGCTGCGCCGTGATCGTGGCAGGAGATTTTAACCACGCAAACCTGAAATCTGTCCTGCCTGGATTTTAAAAACGTGAGCTTTCGGACGAGGAAAAAACAACACACTAGACCAGGTCTACACCAACATCCCAGATGCTTACAAGGCCACCCCCTGCCTCATCTCGGACTCTCTGATCATCTCTCTCTGTCCCTGATCCCTGCTTATAAACCTCTAATTCAAAGACAAAACCATCTGAAAAATCAGTGAGAGTGTGGACCATGGAAGCCACCACGGCCCTACAAGACTGTTTTGATAACACGAATTGGAGTGTATTTGCAGAAGGATCAGACTTGAGGGCCACACATCTGCCGTACTCTCATACATCAGCTTCTGTACTGAGAGCGTAACAACAACAAAGACTGTTAAAGTGTTCCCGAACCAGAAGCCATGGCTCAACAGTGAGGTGAGAGCCCTACTAAGAGCACGTGACAGCGCCTTCAAATCAGGAGACCAACAAGTCTACAAAGAGGCACGCCAATCTCTGGTTAAAGGCATAAAAGAAGCCAAGCGCAAATACAAACAGCGCATCGAGGAACACTTTAACACAAAGAACTCCAGAGACATGTGGCAGGGGATCAAGACACTCACTGGCTACAAAGACAGTTGCACACAAACCAACTCCCCAGACATCACCTTACCTGACACCCTAAACCATTTCTTTGCCCGCTTTGACCAAGAAAACAGGGACACCATCACCCATCCTGCCATTACAGAGGGACGACGCTCCCATCCAGCTGGAGCAGCACCAGGTCAGAGCCACACTGCGCAGAGTCAACGCGAGGAAAGCAGCTGGTCCTGACGGTGTAGCTGGTAGAGTGCTTAAAGCATGTGCAGACCAACTAGCAGAGGTTTTCACCACCATCTTCAACCTCTCACTGCTACAGTCTGTAGTACCATCCTGCCTTAAGTCAGCCACCATCGTTCCAGTGCCCAAGAAGAACACGGTGAGCTCCTTGAATGACTATCGTCCAGTTGCTTTAACACCCATAATTGCCAAATGTTTGAACAGCTCATCATGTCACATCAAAGCTGCCATCCCTGCAAACTTGATCCACACCAGTTTGCATACAGGGCAAACAGGTCGACAGAGGACGCCATAATAACAGCTCTTCACACAGCCCTCACACACCTGGACTGTAGTAACACCTATGTGAGAATGCTGTTTGTGGACTTCAGCTCTGCCTTCAATACAGTTCAACCCCACAAACTGGTTAATAAACTAAGCAACTTAGGACTCAGCAGCTCACTGTGCAGCTGGATACTGGACTTCCTGAGCAACAGACCCCAGAACGTCAGAATGGGAGAGCACACCTCCTCCACCCTCATTCTGAATGTGGGTGTCCCACAGGGGTGTGTCCTCAGTCCCCTCCTATACTCACTTTTCACCCATGACTGTTCAACTATCCACACCAGTAACACCATTATAAAATTTGCTGATGACACCACTGTCATAGGACTGATCGACAACAACAATGATTCAGCCTACAGAGAGGAGGTTCAGCATCTGAAGCAATGGTGTGACGACAACAACCTGCATCTGAACACAGCCAAGACCAAGGAGATGGTAATCGACTTCAGAAGAACAAAGCGATCTGAGCACTCTACCCTCTACATTGATGGGGAGGAGGTAGAAAGGGTAGAAAGCTTCAAGTTTCTCGGAGTCCACATCTCGGCCGACCTTACCTGGTCCACAAACATCTCCCACCAGGTAGGGAAAGCACAACAAAGGCTGTACTTCCTCAGGAAACTACGTCAGGCTCAATTACCCCAAAGACTGCTAGTAAACTTCTACCGCTCCACCATTGAGAGCATTCTGACTTACTGCTGCATACTCTGGTTCAACTGCTGCACTGCGGAGGACAAGAGGAAACTGCAGCGGGTGGTGAGGGCAGCAGAGCGGGCAATCGGCACTTCACTAACTCCCCTCAGAGACATCTATACTGGCAGACTTCAGCAGAAAGCCAGCATCATCATTAAAGACCCCTCGCACCCTGGACACTCACTTTTTTCCCCCCTTCCCTCTGGTAAACGCTACAGGTCCATCAGGTCGAAGACAAACAGACTCAACAGAAGTTTTTACCCACAGGCTGTCAAACATGCCCTACCTCCACCCTGATTGGAGGATAACTGCACTGCCAACACTCATGGACATTACACCTTATTTATAAATCGTATTTCTGTTTATACTTCAATGCAAACAACACCCTTACCACTTTAAACTTTATTTATTATAACATTATTTAGTATAGTTCCAACAGCACCCCCACCCCACCCCCACTCAATGTGCAATATCATCCCCCGCCACACACTCAATGTGCAATATCACTGATCACACTGCACCTCTCAATGCACCTGCTAGTTAGATGGCATGTATGTGTATGTATATAGATGTAAGCGTGTATGTGGAAATATGTGTGTGTATGCATGTACGGATGCAAATATGTATATATACATATATGTATGTATGTGCGTGTATGTTTGCAGGTGTATTTATAACTTGTACATATCTTTCGTGTGTAAATGTAAATTTGTCATTGTGTAAATACTTACGCTATTGTGTACTTCACACACATGGAGAGATGCCAAACTGCCTTTCACTGTTCTTGTAACAGTGACAATAAAAAGCTATTCTATTCTATTCTATTCTAAAATGATATGCCTTACAACTCTGAAAAAAATCTGGGCACAAACGGGTTAATATAGTATTTTTGCTTTTTATAGGATTTGTGCTTAATACAGTATTTCTGCTAAATGTAGTATTTATGCTTAATCATACTATTACTATATATTTCTGCCAGGTCCCCAGGCAGCCAATCCTCTGAGGACTGAGACATTCAAATTTACATATCAGGGCCTGCACGGCTTCCCAGCCAGCCAATCATATCTGAGGTCTGCCCTTTCTTCTCTCGTCATATCTCTGCGTCGGATGTACAAAGAGCAATGAAAATCGCAGTCAAAGTACACCAAAGTCCGCTGATTCACTCAGTACAAGAATTATGCTTCTAGTCCACCTAGTTTTTGAGTTACACGACGTTTTGTAACTCCAAAAAATGGCATTCTTCGCCTCTCACCGCGATCTAATTCTGACTGCTCATCACCCTGTTTCCCAGGAGCTCACTGTCTTTCCCAGTGGCGCAGCTGGTAATGACACAGGTCTGCAACCCAAAGGTTGTGGGTTCAAGTCCACCTTGGTCAACATCTTTTTTGCCCTACAAATTAATACACTATCACAGACCACTAATTCATATTCATCATTTATTACAATTCTCAAAACTTTTACCAGCTTTTCTAATATGGACCTCAGTTTCTTCTTAACACTCCATGGCACAAATACTTCCCTTTAGGCTCTGTGTATGTGTGTGTGTATCAATATTTCTCCCATTTTAAAGTATTACTCCTCCATAATTGTATTTCTGTTAAATCAAAGTACTTTTACTACATCTTAGTACTTCTGCTCAATCATAGTATTTCTGCTAAATCATAGTATTTTGCCAAATTATGGTTTTTGTGCCAAATCATAACATTTGTGTTATGTTATAGTATTACTGCTAAGTGGAGGAATTTATGTCATGTTACAGTATATGTGCTGATTACAGTATTTCTGCTAAATCATAGTATTTCTACTATATTATATTTTTCTTTCTAAATATAGCATTTCTGCTATATAATTGTATTTCTGCTATGTTAAAAAATTTGTGCTAAACCAGTGTATTTGTGCTGAAACATAGTATTTCTGCCAAATGTAGTATTTCTGTCAAATTACAGCATTTTTGCTATGTTGTACTGTTTCTCTAAATCATAGTATTTCTGTAATGTTTAAGAATGTTTGGCTAAATATATTCTTTCTGTTATCTTATACTATTTCTCCTAAATTCTTGTATTTTTGAGAAGTTATCGTGTTTCTGGTAAGTTACAATGTTTCTGCTAAGTTCTGCTATGCTATTGTATTTCTGCCAAGTATTATGTTTCCTCTAAGATATTGCAGTTCTGCTAAGTTACTACATTTTAGCAACGTTCCTTTGCTTCTGCAAAGTTTTTACAATTTCTGCAACTTTTCAGCTTTTTCAGCTAGTTTCAGCAGAAAGCTTCAGCTTTAAAGCATCCACACTGCATTTTCGCAGGAAATGCAAATTGTGTGGATGCTGGAGGCATCCACACTATTGAGTTCCTGTTTCTCTTTATTCTTTATTATTGTGTGGATGCTGGAGGCATCCACACTATTGAGTTCCTGTTTCTCTTTATTCTTTATTGTGTGGATGCTGGAGGCATCCACACTATTGAGTTCCTGTTTCTCTTTATTCTTTATACTTTATTCTTGTTGCTTCCGTACACTTTTTGGCCTTTAACTACTTCAACAATTCTTGTGCTATTTTCACCGTTCAAATTTTAAACTATTCTGCTATTTTTGCTCTTTCCGGCAATATCTTTTGGTATTTTATACTATTATACTTTTTAAAATATTAAGCTTTTTTCCTTTAATTTGTCCCATTGAAATGAATGGGAAACTTCTGCCATTCTGCTAAAACTTGCTTGTTTTTGAAACTTAACTACTTTTTCCTACTTTCACGTAGAACAACCATTCAAACTTTAAAATGTTCTCAAATTATTGGGCTATTCAGGAATAAATCAGCTTTTTCAAATCTTTTACCGTTTTATTTTTATGCCTCTTAAAGTTTTGAGTTGCAAAATTGTGATTTTTCAGAAAATACATGCGTTGTTATGGTTGCTATGCACTTGGCTTCCAGTGTGCCACTGAAGGTTTTGCAGTCTTCTCTTCATGTCCGAACAACTTCTTGCTACTTACTCAATTTTCACTCAACTTCCACAAATTATACATCAAAACGTAGGTATTTTTGCTGGCTTTCAGAAAATGTCACTATCATGGTTGTGAGATTTATAGAATTTTGGCAAATCTCCTCAGACCAACACAAAGTCGCAAAACTCTCCATAGAAAGTCAATGGAGAGCTTGTTCAAAATCACAGCTTGATTTCTGTAATGAGAGGCATATTCGAATCGTCATATCTCCTTAACGAAGCAAAGTTAAGACATAAGGCTTGTCCCAGTATATCTTCAGACACTCCTGACGCTCACAATTCAAGAATTTCTTTCTCACCTATTACCGTTCTGAAATGAGTTAGACTTGTTTGAGGGTAGGAAATTCGTCGTTCGCTCAGATTTCTTCAGATTTCAAACTCTGGAAATGAACCACTTTTTTCTCTCGTCATATCTTTTTAATGGATTTCCACAAAGACCTGAAAATTTCCATGACTGTTCACCAAAGCCTGCTGTCTCTTACGGTGAAAGAATAATATTGATACTCCAAATAGATTTAGAGTTAGAAAGCATTGTTTGAGGGCAAGTCAAGGCAGTTTTTGCTTTGCTCTACTCAGTTATGGTGCATTAGAAGTCAAATATCTTTAATAATTCATATTTTAATGATAAATTGTCAACACTTTAAGATTCCCCCATCTCTTCTGAACACAACGGTGTAAGAATGACTGTTCTAGCCCCTACGGTTAGGACATTATAGCCATTTGTTTGAGAGGAATCCTCACTATGAGAAATACACTGCAGAAATCCTGTCTCTGTGCTCTGTGTGTGTAAAAACGGCTGCACCTGTTTTGGCGGGAAAAAGTGCACAGGCTCTCTGATTGGTGGATTCAAATTCAGCAGCTCCCAGGCTGCTTGACTGAGCTAGAAACTTACTTCTCTCTCCTGTGTGTGTGTGTGTGTGTGTGTGTGTGTGACAGAGAGCAGAGAGAGAGAGAGAGAGAGAGAGAGAGAAAGCCTTTTATGGGATGATCTCATTGTAAGATTTAAATTCAATATATTTAGACTGGTTGACTGAATTGGATCTGTGTGTGTGTGTGTGTGTGTGTGTGTGTGTGTGCGTTTTTTTCTATCCTCCTGGGGTCCATGACCTGAGATATCAGTCACGCCGTGGGGACCAATTTTTCCCGTGGGGACCGAGCCCTGGTCCCCACGGGCACAACCATTGCATTCAATAGAAAACAGGCTGCTGATATGCCTGGTGAAGTTTTTTTCAAAAAAAAAAAAATGGTCCCCACAGATTCAATTTTCACAACTTTGTGTATACCCTAGTGACCATGGGTGGTATTGCAGTGTGTGAATTTGCATCCGTGGGGACATTTTCCGGACAGTGTGTATAACTGTGTATCCCAGTGGTCTAAGATGGTATTGCAGTGTGTAAACTTGCATCTATTGGATCCCTTTTCTGACAAAGTATGAAAGTATTTATAAGATACCACTTTGTTCCTTTATTATTAGTATTAGAGCCTGCCCACTTTAATGTGACCAGACTTCTATTTTATTTAATTATTTGTACCACAGTTACTAAGGGAGCTCATTTACTTATTATACTTCATTTTCTTAAGATTTTTACACAACTGATATCATTTAAGGAGACAAAATATCAAATCATTAAAGTATATAATACTTATTATTTTTAAATGAATAAATGGTCAACTTATGAAACAATAAAACTGGGATAAATAAGCATTTTCAGCCAAAATACTGATGACAAATTAGAAACAAATTCAGGAAACGCATCACTGTATTATGCAAAGTCAACCCACATTGTTCAAATTGTTTACTGCAGTTTGAATAATGCCAACCATTTTGAGATTCAAGCACAACAGCAACTACATCCTCTAAATTAGAGTATAAGCAAATAAAAAGTGATATAGAAGTTAAATCCACTCACCATTGACGTCAAATAATCTTTAACTTTTCAATTAAACACCAACAAAAACAGTCCACTTGTATTCCCAAAATTTTAGACGATCCTGTTTTGTAAAAATAAATAAATAAATAAAATATTTTGAACACAGATTGCCATAGCACCTAGCAATATGCTAGCTTTGCATAGTTTCAAATTCTATCTCTGTAATACAAAACAGAGACGTGTGGGTGACCCAGCCATTTCAGCAATGAGTGCCCCACTTATGGAGGTTGGCCAGGTGGTCTGGGTCACTGGTACTCTGACACATTTTCTGGTCCTGGAGCGACATGCAGCATTATGGTCAGAATACCTGGCGATCCAGCCTGAGCATTGGTAGATTACAGCGGCAGGCAGTCCCTAACTCACCAGAACCTGCGTCTGTTACTGTCCTGGGCCTGTGGCCCAGTGTTTGATTTTGTATTATGCTTTATTAGTCTGTTTTCCTTTTGGTTCATGGTTCGTGACTATTGGGGTTTTGGTTTCTTTTCTCTTGTTCTTCTGGGATTGTGAATTCTAGCTTGTAGGTTTAGTTCCGCCCTTGTGTTTATTCTCTTGTTCCCCAGTCATGTCTCATGTCTCTCAGGTCCCTGTATTCTGTGTTCCCTCTGTTCTCTGTTGGTGTTGTACCTCTGAGTTCTGTCCGTGGATTTACTGCTTTATTTTGAAGGTCCATGACTTATGTCAGTGTTTGTAGTTTTCCTTCCTCCATCTTGTTAAGTCTAATTTCTCCTGGCTGTTTTCCCACATGTTCGAGGCTCTATTTTGAACTGTTTTGCATGGGCAGCCCAGGCAAGGAGGACTCAGCCACACTTCTAGAAATGCTCACTGCTTGGTCTGTTCAGTCACTAGCTCAGTCAGTTGCTCAACCAACTGATCCGCTTCTACCACAACTACCACTTCGGCCTGTAGCCCAGTTAGCCGCCCGGCCTGTAGCTCCATTTTCACCTCAACCATTACTTCAGTCATTATCACAGTATCCTGCTCAGTGACCCTCAGTTCAGTCTCCTGCTCAGTCTCCTGCTCACTCATCTCTAGCTCAGTCTGTTATTCAGCCTCCTGTGTTGCCGCTAGCTCAGTCTCCTGTGTTGCCGCTAGCTCCACTTAGCACAGCCTGTACCTCTGCTATTAGCACAGCCTGCACCTCAGCCATTTCTTTTATCATCAGTCCAGTCTGCAGATCAGCCTTTAGTTTAACTGCCTGTTCAGTCTGTCGCTCAGCCCCTAGCTCACTCACCTTTAGCTCAGCTGTCATTCCACTCATTGGTTCAATGACTCATCCCACGCAGGGAACACGTCATGAATACTTATGCTGGTTCTCAAAATCTGGCGATGTTAGAGACAGTAGCTCCTCCAGGGCCTCCCCAGAGGCTGACTGTCAGCCACCAGCCGACTCTAGATCCCTGGACGCTAAGACGCCAGTGCCAGTTACCTCACCTGGGAACTCCACTGAGCAGTCTCAGCCGTCATCACCCGCTGAGAGCTCCAGCGAGTTCACCCATCTGCCTCCATCCTCTGCTGGGTGTATTAGTGAACACTTTCAGCACTCTGAGGACTGCATCCCGCTGTCGCTGCCTTAGCCAAGCCAATGTGCTGCTCAGCTCCAGCCAGTGTCAACACTGCTAGAGGTCCCCTGTGCCTGCTGGTTCTGCATCTGTTCCCGCTGGAGGGTCCGAGGGATCCATCCAGCCTGCAGCGCCACCTACTCCATCATTTGTGGCTGCCACGCTGTCGCCTGGTCCTGCCTCGCCTGGTCCTGGTCCTGCCACACCGCTACCTCGCCCACGTCCGGCTCAGCCTGCTCGACCTTGTCCGTGTGTGGTTTGGTGTCAGCGGCCACCTTCCAGGTCGCTGACTGGACTCCGTCGCCGACGCGGTGGGCATCCTGAAATGCTCGATGCTGCCGCTGCCTTCCGCGGTTGGCCTTCAGATCGCCTACATTGCCACCGCTGCCTTCTGCACGGCCGGCCTCCAGAACTACTTGGTTTCTGTTGCTGGCCTCCTGGTCGGCCCCTGAACTTAAGTACCTTGGACCCTGGTGCCATCGACCTCTGGGTTGGCCCCGGAGTTACCGTCTTGTATTATTGAGCCACTGGCCTCCTGATCGCCCACTGAGCTTTGTTTTTGGACTCTGTGGTTTTGGTTTTCCCAGCTCATCTGTTTAGTTTTGGACTCCTCTTGCCGGGATTTTGCTTTGTTGGACTCCAAAGTTTCTGCTGGTTTTCTGGTTTCTGTATTGAGAGGAGTGTCACCCAGGGTCAGATTCGTCGACAGAGGATCGAACTTCTGGGAATCCTGTTCGCAGTCGGTCACCATGCTGTCGCTGGAAAACTACTGAAGACCCTGATGTGGTCCCCAGCCACCAAGGTTTATCCCAAAAGAACCCCTGGTGTACAGCCACCTCTAAATTCTGGAAATCCATCAGCAGGTGAAATGTGCTCATCTCCTTGGTTTTTCTCTGAAATCAGGATGCCCACCAGCACCGACCTCCAACCATTTTGCTGTCCCCACAAACAGCAGGGAAGGACAGTCAAAAGCAATTAAAAACTGAGTGAACAAGGCTAAAAAAACATTTTTGTACATATCATATTTAGTATAGTTCATATTACAAGTTGATATTGTGTTGTATTTTGTTAATGTTGAACCTTGGCTCATGTGATTAGAGGATCATCAGGGGGTCCTTTTGTCCCTCTTTGGCGGGATACTCCCACTGGGTTTAAATCTGGGACTCTCCACCATTTGACCTTAGAATTGAAGAAGCTTCTCTGATGAGAGGTGAAACGTCTTTAAGCAACTTAAAGAACTCCAGACGCTTTTCTTTGCAAGCTCCTTTGACTACGATGACCTGGATGACTGAGAACCTTCACAGACTTAATGTTGAATATCAGTTTCCACTATAAATCGCAAAGTTCTTTTTTTTTTTCACTTTAAACTATTGTTCCACTTTCATAACAATAAAATAATATAAAATGGCTGCCAGATATTGAAGGCTGAGGTTATTCTAAAAAATGGGGCAAAAGCATTCAGTTATAGTATGGTTTCTGACCCTTTTACAGTCAAAATTACCAAAAAAGTCCAGGCGGCCTAAATTATGCTTGGTCAATAAAAGGTTAATTAATAATTTTGGATGTTAAAACCATATTAAACTAGTTTTTCTTGGATACTTTAATATTTTGTTAAAACACAAGTTCAGCAATCTAATGCTGACATTTTGGTGCTGAAGGAAGGGATGAGGAAAACACACTTTTCCTGACTTTTTGCGGTCCTCACTTTACCTATTCCCATCCCCCACCCGCCGCAGTAGGGAAAACACACTTTTCCTGACTTTTGCGGTCCTCACTTTACCTATTCCCATCCCCACCCGCCGCAGTCACAGGCTTGCAGGTGTTGCTAATTAGTCGCGTGCTCGGTGCAGCCAGACGCGGGCGTAGCTCGGAGGCGAGAGGAGACGGCTGGAAGTATGAAGAAGCGTGACAGAGAGAAAGTGGAGATGGCCGACAGTCAGAGAATAGAGGATGAAGGGATGAATGTGGTAAGTACATTAAACAAACTGTTTTAGTGTTTACTTAATAATTAGGCAAAGTGAAGTGTTTGCAGCCGACAGTTTGCTCTATAGTTAGCATGCTTTGCTAATGCTTGCGTGACTTAGCTTAATGGGGTGTTCGACGACATTCTCCTAAACTGTACAGTTTTTAGTTGATATTTTAACATTCATGCAGTCATGAATGTCTGTTTTGGTCACTTTTATTAGGTACTGTCGTAATATTCGGGCGCCTGTGGGACTGAAAATGAACGCTTAATGGGCAATCAATGAGCTTAATGAGTAGCTAGCAATAGTGTTAGCTCTAAATGGTGAGTAAATTTCTAGAACAACTTCGTTCAACTATAGGCCTGAAGTATTCACAACAAGAAACAAGCTAAGCAGCTACAGAGTCATTTCTTTTAAAGCGCCAAGTTTTTCTCGTGGCGGGAGGGTGGCAGTCGGAGCAGCGAGACAGACCACCAAGCTAATCCAGGAGTCTGGATTAGCTTTGGCTGTCGAGGACCCAAGTTCATAATGCAATTATTGTCGTGACGAGCTAAGAAATGGCTAACGTGTAATGTTGTGTCGTGATATGCAAAACGATGCGTGAGGTAGCGGGGCAGCGACAGTACCAGAGCAGCAGGTGGACCGACTTTTCCCTCAGTTAAATATTCAGCCGTGGAAAGTAATTTGGTGGTGGTTTAATTTTTGTTGTGATTGTTTTTGATAGACAAAAAAAAATACATTTTCCTTCTGCAGTGGCTTGATTGCTGTTAATCACAAACGATGAAGTACTAAAAATATTAAATAATAAAATTACTATCATAGTAAATTAAGATAAATAAAACTAACAATATTAAGCATGTGAACAGACTACTGCACAGCTTAATTTAAACTGACTTATATTCAAAAGATTGATTTTATAAAACCGAATTTATATTTGCACCATGTCTTTATAGTGACTAACATATGTGATTAGACCTATTGATGTCACCTTAAATACTATCCCCATTATCACTGTGTATTTCTTACTTGTTGATGTATAAAACTAGTGTACTTCAGGTATGGACATGTTATGTTAGCTGTTTTGTGTTTTACCTCCTCCAGAGTAAACAATCCACCAGACTGAAGGCACGTTTGCAACGCCTGAGAGACCATCATGATAAATGCTTGTCAAGAGCCATGGACCCCTTAAAACACCAAACACAGGTAATCATGATAGGGTTTTGATTTTTCCTATATTACAATATTAATAAATACAGTGGTGCTTCTGACTTAGATTTGTGACAGTATGAATGCATGTGCCAAAACATTCTGTAGGGGTGTGTTGGTTTGATTACGCAGGTGTACTGAAAAGATAATTTTTTTTTTCACCAAAGCCAGGTGCTGAAGTTTTGTGTGTGTGTGTGTCTCTCTAACGCCCGAGTTTCAGCCAAGCAACTTTAGCATTGTGTCAGCTCTTTAGTTAACTAATTTAAAATGGCTTTTGCCAAGTGTCGGAGGAGGGGGAATAGTGTACAAACCCAGGACTGACATTTAAGCAAGACATATTAGCCTTTTATAAAGAAGTAGAAGATGTACCCAAATGTCATTCTAAACTAAAATGTAAAAGTTTGTAGTAAACTAGTACTTTGGTAAAAAAAGTGAGGCAGTCATGTAAATACATCATTAAGTTCTTAAATATCCGATATATGTATCTAAGTATCATAAATATTACCTGGCAAATAATGTACTTCAATATCAAATATATACATAAAAGCAAAGTGTGTACACAGTTACATGTATTTCAGGGGTGTTATCAGCCTGGCTGATCTGAAATTCAGCTTTTCATTTTTTTTTGTACTTCTGTACAGTACTTGAAAAAATGTTTGGTACATTCCATCACTCAGTGCAAGCTGAAATTGTCTACAGCTTAGTTTACAACAGTACTGAGGGCCACTTTTTAAGATGGAGCCATGTTTAGTCAACTATAGGCTAATAGAAAGTTTTTTTTTTTCTTTTTGGTTGTGCTGTAATTAAAGCCTTCTGAATTTAGACTTCAAAACCAAGGTATGTGTAGTAATGCTGTGTTTTCTTACACAGCATTAGGTTTAAATAAAACAGAGGATGCATTTGGTCTTGTTAATCACCTTTTTGTGAACCTTATTAAAAGAAATGTTTGTCTCTGTAATGTTTAGCCATCGGAGAGAACAAACCAAGAGGGTGAGACTTCATCACAACCCCAGCTCTCACCTAAGCAGCTTGCAGCTGCCAAGACTTTGGTAAGTAACAAATTGATTTTAACTTGTGGTATATAACAGGCTCAGTACTCTACAAGTTTAACAGTTTACCATGTAGATATAGATGAAAAATTAGCAGTGGTGCTGGGATCAAAAATAAATAAATAAATAAATGAGACAGCTGCCAGTCATTATGTGGCTTTTCTGCCTTTCTTTCACTGCATGTTAGCCTAATTTGTATAAAAGATGGGTTATGTTCACACACGCGTAGGTGACAGAAGCAGAACTTGACACACAAGCACAAGAGCACAGCCCACAGTAGTGATAATGAAATGGACTTCAGGATGTACCTCATGATTGAGAATCCATAACTCATTACCCCCCTTAAACCACACTCAATTAATTTTCCACAGTTATATCTAATGCTAAAGTGACTTTATCCTCCACAGCTCATGAAACCTAATAAAAATTTGCATTCTTTAGAAATCGGTTGTATATTAAGATGGTGTGCAAAGTATGTTGACACTCAAGCTGTGTCCCAAAACCTAGGCCGCATCATTCGGAGGACCCGGCATTCGCAGTCTACGTGGGCCGGGTCCTTCAACGACCGAGAAGGCCGGAAGTGCGAGGCTTGTAAAACGGGACTGTCTAGCATTCAGATTTGCGTCACCAGCTGTCTCGTTGGCGTTTAATAAACTCAGCTGTCTCGAGTGACCATTGAACCCTCCGGTCAGCTATCGAGCGGCTGGGTAACAGAAGTCTCTAAAAAGGAGCACTTTTGCAAATATGTGATCTCTTGATAAACTGAGCAGATATTTGAAGTTTACACAGCTACATTCTCACCTGAAAATATGTTAAAAGTTTATTTTGTGACCCAGAAAGAGTAATAAGATTAATATTAAAAGTTTAATTCCATTGTTGGAAACTGGAATCGGCCGGGCCGCGCTATGAATTCTGGGATATGGTGGGGCACAAAGGATACACCCGACCCATCCTTCAAATCTGGGGAAAAGGAGGACGATTTGTCGGCCAGATTCGGAGGAGTCTCACAATTGGGACAGCCTTCATGGCGTCGCTGTGATGTAATCGGTCTACAAATGCGGCCTCAGGAGGATGCAGCCGACGTTTTGGGACACAGCTTTAGTGCCAGTCAGGACAAGAAACCAAACAAATCTCTCATTTACCTAAAAATGTACTAGTCCAGTGACCCTGAAAGGCATTTTAAGTTTAAAGGCAAGCTCTGTTGTATTGTTTTAAGGCAGATATTTCCATGATTTTAAGTGTTTACATTTGGCCTAGATATGTTATATGTTCGGTTATCATATCGATATGTGGAACAAAGACTTGACATGGTTAAACAAGATACAGGAGTGATTCTGTTACCTTTTTTTCATAACTAAGATATAATTATTGTGGTCATGAGCTACGTACTTCAGCGCTGTACTGCTTCTTAATTATAGAATGCTTATTTTTCAGTTCAGGATTGTTAGGAATTTTAAAAATGCACATTCAACACTTTGGATTGAGTAAACAAATAATAAAAGCCAATGGCAGTACTTCAATACCAGTTCTTGTTACCCATCCTGTGTGAGAGGTAAAGGAGTGAAGGAGAGCCAGAATTGTCTGTACTGTTTCTGATGTGGATTAGATATCATTCATATTTAGTGTTTTCAAGGTGCAAACTGCTGAATTGACTTGCATGACTTTCAAAATTGCAAGTATGCTTTACCACACATCTTATCTAACATGTTCCTCATTAACATTATGTATGTAGACATGGTAATACATGTCCTTTTAATTTTATTTTAAAGCCCTCGGCAAGTCTTAATCAAGAGGGGAGACCTCAGTGTCAGATCTTTCATTTGAGCTACCAACATCATCTGAGAGCATGGTATGTGTCAAATAAGCACTTTTAGCTTATCCCATATGACCATAAGTAGCTCTGAAACTTTTTCATAACTTGCAGGTTTTTGCTAGAGTGAGTTAAGCTGTCAGTTTTAAAGAGAACCAGCAAACACAGCCCTGACCATGCATTCACTGTTTTGTTAGTTAGCATGTACTGTCTATATGTCACATACTGTCCACATGGCCTGGCAGAGAACTGAACAACAGGGAGGTTCAATCTGGCCTATGGGTGGCTTTTGCTTCAGCTTTAATGCTTTGCAATCTTTGAGTTGAATTTTTCATGAAATTAACTTTTTCCTGGTGTGGTGAAGTCAGCATAAGTCTACACAGGATTGCAAATGTATGGGAAGTTAAAATTTCTAGATATGTTATTCAGATCAAACTCATGAGGTTGTTACAGTTTACTTACAGAACTCTAAATGTAAAAATTGTTTCTTAATTCGCTTTGGGTTGAGAAGTTAAAAATCAGGTTTGATATCTTTCTCGATGTATTACAGTCATTGCTGTCAATGTCTTACATCCCCCCCTCTCCATAGGAAATAATTATTGATGTTGATGCTGATACTGACATCGATATAATCACTCCTGAAAGTTCATACTCTGATGCTGCTGACCCAGATGTGCCATCACTCAAACGAACTGACAGCATATTTGTAAGTTTGCATAATTCTGGTTATTTCCACACTTTTATTAGGGCTTTAACTTACTGTAGAAGACTGGCATTGCAGCATTGCAATTTTTAAACTATATGTACTTAACAAAAATCTTGGGCCACTCTTCATTCTTTGTATTTTACTAGCAATATGGGTATAGTTCTCCAGGCTTCTTGAAGGACATTCAAAGGTCCTCTTTGGCTGTTTCTGCATTTTGTTCTGTTCTGTCAGATGACTCCACACTGCTTCAATAATGTTAAGGTCCAGGCTCTGGGAGGCAAATAAATGACTTTTAATGTTTCAATTTTTTTAAATTTTGGTCATAATTTCATCAGTTTTGAGAAGATCTCCAACACATGCTGCCCCAAACCATGACAGAGCCTCCACCATGTTTAACAGATGACTGTAGACCCTCACTGTTAAACCTCTCTGCTGTCCTCCTGCATACACGTTGATGACTTATAAACAAAAATTCAATTTTGGATTTTTTTACTCCACAAGCCATGTTTCCAGTGATTTTGTTTTTAAGTCCAGTTTTTGTGTAATTCGGCATACCTCAGCATCTTCTCAGTTTCATCTGCTTTAATAACCATTCTTAAGCACCACAAACATGACAAGACTTTGAGATACTGATCTGCTGTAGGTAATCTTTTTTTTTTTTCCTCCCTTTTATGTTTTCATGGCTGCGATTTCTTTTTGTGCAAAAACATTCCTCTGAAAATGGTCAGGTACAAGGACTGGAGTCCAATGAGTGAAAAAGTAGACAATGTCCAAAGAAAAACTTTGAAAACCTTCCGAATGTCTGGAGAACTATTGCTCAAGAGCACTTTAGAAATTACAAGTCTGCCTCCTTGGAGTAAAATGTAAAGTAATGAGAGAGAGAAAAAATACAGGAGTTTTCATCCAATTATTTGAACAGTTCTGTTCAATAATTATTTTACAGGTTGTTTTTGGGGGTTTTGTATCTTGTTTGACACAAACATTTGACATTTGATTGTCAGTTGTGAATTCTTATGGTAGTGCTGAAATGGTATCATCCAGCCCTAATTTTTCCTTGTTAATATTATGGTTGGGTTGAAACTATCGGTAAACAAGTCTTTCTGTATACAAAGCCAAAGTTGTTGATGAAAATGACTAAATCCTATAACCCTTCATTAAGCTGGTAACAGTTCAAACAAATTCAAGTTCACTTTAATGAAGGTGTTGAAGGGGTCTCACAGACGGTGTAAGATTTTCACACCTGGGTAATTATTCTTGCAAATTTAGTTATAAATGTCTCTATCTGGTTTTTCAGCTTACCAGTGAATACCTGCAGTCAATCTCCAAGGTGGCTGACACACCAGAAGCTTCTGGAAGTTGTATTGAAAGCACTGATGATGAATATATTCCATCAAAAGACTCAGGGAATGAAAGCAGTTCAGAGGATTTGACAGTCCTGCAAAAGGGTCCCATTGTTGAAAATTAAGAAAACAAAGAAGTCACAAAAGACTTCCAGGAAGAAAAACACTCCAAGTACATCTTCGGTAAGGACCATGAGACAGTAGAAAGTGAAAGCTCTCAACCTAACCAGGGAAATATTTTTGTGATGAAGCTGCAAAAAAAGAAAGATGGGGCTAGAGTATACAGTAAAAAGCATCACTGCTTATACTGTCCACAGGAGTGCCATAAAATGGCAAGGCACTTAATACGCAAGCACAGCAGTGAACTGGCTGTAGCAGAAGCAATCAGTTTTCCTTTGAAATCAAAGGAGCGCAAACTACATTTTGACCTCATTAGAAACAAGGGGAACCGTGCACATAATATTGAGGTTCTGAAAGCTGGCTCTGGGACACTAATCCCAAGTCAGCAAACTAAAAACCAGTGAAGCCAAATGACTACATGCACTGCGTTAACTGCCAGGCACTGCTGAAAAGACATTCATTATGGAGACATATTTCAAGATGCAAGCTTTCACAGAAGTGCAGCACAGCAAAACCAGGCAAAAGTCGGATCCAGTCACTTTGTGCCTTTGCACAGCCTGTCCCAGATGGTGTCAGCAGAAAGGTTTGGGAACTGGTCAGTGTTATGCATCAGGATGAAGTCAGAAACATCATCAGAGAGGAGAAAAGTATCTTGAGACTAGGAGAACACTTGTATTCAAAACATGGACATGACAAGACCAAACATGAGTACATCAGACAAAAATGCGAGAAATAGGACGATTACTTCTGCGCCACGGGAAGCAGGGACACTGAAAAAATGGAGGATTTCTATGTACCTTCAAATTTCAAGTTTGTGGTTGAAGCAGTGAAGGATGTGGCTGGCTTTGATGAAGACAAAAACATCTACAGAGCTCCATCATTGGCTCTGAAACTGGGCCATAGTCTCAAGAAGATTGCAGATATTCTTGAGTGTGAAGCAAAGATGGCAGATTTTCATGATGAGGAATTTCTTAAGAATCTGAAGAGAAGCCGGGATCTTTATGAGAAGAAATGGGATGTGTGTGTTTCATCTCGTGCCCTGCAAACTCTAAAAGAAGGAAAATGGAACACTCCTCAACTCCTCCCTTTCACCGAGGATGTAAAACCATGCATATGTATCTTGATAGGTACAGAAAAGAATACCAAACCAGACTTGCCAGTGATCCCAATAAGAAGAACTGGTCAATGCTGGCCAATTTGACTCTTTATAAGTGATACTGTTTAATCGCAGGAGAGAGGGTGAGGTATCAAAATGCCACTAACTGCATTCACCCCTGCGAGACACTTCAGGAGTCCATTCGGATTTGGCAGTAGGACTTTCAGAGTTTGAACAAAAACTTTGTCGCCATTTCCAGCGCATCGAAATAAGAGGGAAAAGGAACAGAAAAGTTCCTATCCTCTTAACACCAGACATGCTGTCCTCAATGGAAGCCTTGGTTTCACATCGGCGGACCTGTGGTGTGTCTGATGAAAATCCCTTTTTCTTCTCTAGACCTGAAGCAGACACTCACCTCAGGGGATCGGATGCCATCAGACAGATTGCAAAGGAATGTGGAGCGAAGCATCCAGAAACACTGTCCTCAACTAAGTTGAGAAAGCATGTGTCCACACTGTCGACAGTCCTAAACCTGAGAGACAATGAGATGGACATCCTCGCAAATTTTCTAGGCCATGATATCAGAGTCCATAGGGAGTACTATAGACTGCCTGAAGGAACACTTGAGTTGGCTAAAGTCAGCAAAGTGCTCATTGCTCTAGAACAAGGCCGACTGTCAGACTTCAAGGGAATGAGCCTCGATCAAATCCAAATTAATCCCAATGGTAAACAAAATGTTCTTATTTTTATTTCAGAGTAAATGTCTTTTGTGCTACATGGTTTTCTTATCACTGCTTTACAGAAGAAATGCAGGAAGATGTGGAAAGTGATCTTTCAGAGACGGATGCATCAAAGGAGTCATCTTTCAGCTCCTCAACATCGAGTAGGTGACAGGTTTAACTGTTTTTAGCATCCAGCCATTTACTGCATATAAAAATAGATGACATTGATAGTTTTTAAATTTGTAGCAAAAACGTGGAATCTTATAGTGGCAGACTGTTAACAGAGGGGACAACTGAAACCTCAAAGTACATGCCAAATTGTTCCAAAGAGTTTCTCTCATTTTACTTAGTTATCACATGAATGTATGTTCAATTGTTAAATTTTCTGATCAGTTTGGTTTGAAGTGTACTTAAATGTTATAAAAGGCTGTGAGCTGTCATTACTGACAGCTGATTTCAGTTTGTTTCTGGCAGGCGGATGGACAAGAACTGTATCCCTTGCTGCACTGCCCCATCACTATTGTGCAGACACTTGATCCAAATGATAAGCAACAGATGTCTGCGCTTGTTGTTATGGCTTAATATTTGAATAATGCAAAGATGTGGAGACATGCCATTCATCTTTACATACAGTTAATACCTCTAACAAAAATACATTGCGTAGTGTGAAGGCTGAATGGGCACACAGTTCAACCATATACCATTACTGACTTCTTTGACTTTTGACTTTTTGTCAAAGGATCCCAAAGATCGAGAAGTCAGCCAACCACTGATGAGTTTGATGAAGCACCCACAGGTATCCAGCAGACTAGGGATGGGTACCGGTGTCCGGTGCCATGATGGCACCGGTTCTGACATAAACGGTAGTAACCAGACCGAAAAGCAGCGCACATTTCGGTGCTTTATTTCGGTGCTTTTTTTTCCTGAGCCAATTCTAGCCAATCATTTTACGTTTCCGAGGATAGTAGGCGGGCCAGGTACGCACGTTCTTTTAGAGCAGCGCGCTACAGATTAAAAATGCCCAAGGCGAAGCGGTCAAAAGTCTGGCTGTACTTCACAGCAAAGATGCAAACTCAGCAGCCTGCAACAAGTGCTTTAAGCTGATACTGTGATACTGTCAAAGGAGGTAACACCTCAAATCTGATGAAACACCTGGCGACGCATAGCGTTTTTTTTTAAAGCTGAGAAATGCGCCGTGTTTGATAGCTTGCTGCAAGACCTCACACCGTGCACATCTACTGCGGGTGTGGTGCCTGTTATCGGACCCGGAGTTAGCAACATCCCCAAAACCCAAAGAGTAGAGTCCTGGCCCCTAGCCCTGTCAGCGTAGCAGAAATGATGAGGATGATGATGGCAGCAGCAGCCGTTCTCCTCTGCGTGAGTAGCTTCATGTTGTTCGTGTGTAATTAACGTTGAGTATGCTAACCACATTATTACATTAATGCATGTAAGGTGAACTAGCAAACAGCGTCGTAGTTACATGCGGCTGTCTTCTTGTTTGATGCCAGATACCCCTTCACCCTGGCCAAAAGGCTAAAATGACCAAAGAAAAAGTGGAAAACAGTTAAACATGAGATGTTTTTGGACAAAGTTTGTTTTTTTTTCCATTGTTTAAGCACTACTTCCAGCCAAGAGTGAGACCATATATGCCCTATAGCTGCAGAAAAGGCTAACATTGTTATCTTTTACAAAAAACAGCTGAACATGAGAGGTTTTGGACAAAGTTTGTGTTCTCCATTCTTTAAGCACCGGTTTGAGCACCGTTTAAGCACCGCACCGTTTCAAAAGTACCGGTTTGGCACGGTATCGGATAAAACCTAAACGATACCCATCCCTACAGCAGACTAACCAGATGGTACCTTTTTAATTATTTTGTGGTTGTTATAAACACAGAAATTTAAAATGTATATATATTTATATATTTTTTTAACAGGATCCTCAACACCTAAGAGAAGAAAGGAGACAGGATCTGACATTGATGACCCTAAAGAGGGTACTTCTCACACCCACCGCACACCCTGTTTTGCCTCAGGTACCTGTCTTAATTTAGCCTCTAAGCAAGCTTCACAAATACCTAAAAAAAAATTACAGAATTTTGATTGTGCTATCTCAATTTGTTAACAGGAACTTCAACAAAGGAAAAGGAGTCTGACACTGATGCCACTAAAATGGGTAATTTACACACAAACTACAGAACTTTAAGGCCCCCACCTTCCTTTTTGAAACCTGCTTTTACAAATTGGTAGAATTAAACCAAACAGGAGCACAGAGAGTATAGAAGTTCTTTTTTTTGGGGTATATTTCAGTTGTGGAAACCTGATAACTTTTTGATTGGTATGACTGTCTAGAGCATCCATCCATCCATCTTCATCCGCTTTATCCGAGGCCGGGTCGCGGGGCAGCAGCCTAAGCAGAGAAGCCCAGACCTCCTCTCCCCAGCCACCTCCTCCAGCTTATCCGGGAATACCTAATGCGTTCCCAGGCCAGCCGAGAGATATAATCTCTCCAGCGTGTCCTGGGTCTGCCCCTGGGCCTCCTCCCGGTGGGACATGCCCGAACACCTCACCCAGGAGGCGCCCAGGAGGCATCCTTGTCAGATGCCCGAACCACCTCAACTGGCTCCTTTCGATGCGGAGGAGCAGCGGCTCTACTCTGAGCCCCTCCCGGATGGCCGAACTTCTCACCCTATCTCTAAGGGAGAGGCCAGCCACCCTTCGGAGGAAGCTCATTTCTGCCGCTTGTATCCGCGATCTCGTTCTTCGGTCACTACCCACAGCTCGTGGCCATAGGTGAGGGTAGGGACGTAGATCGATCGGTAAATTGAGAGCTTCGCTTTTACACTCAGCTCCCTCTTCACCACGACCTGTCGATCTCCGGCCCTTCTCCCATCACTCGCGAACAAGACCCCGAGATACTTGAACTCCTCCACTTGGGGCAGGAACTCATCCCCGACCCGGAGTGGGCACTCCACCTTTTCCGGCTGAGAACCATGGCCTCAGATTTGGAGGTGCTGATCCTCATTCCCGCTGCTTCACACTCGGCTGCGAACCGCTCCAGTGCGAGCTGGAGGCCTTCACCTGATGAAGCCAACAGAACCACATCATCCGCAAAAGCAGAGATGAGATTCTGAGGCCACTGAAGTGAAAGCCCTCCGCCACTTGGCTGCGCCTAGAAATCCTGTCCATAAAATTATGAACAGAACCGGTGACAAAGGGCAGTTTCTGGCGGAGCCCATCACCCACCGGGAACAAGTCCGACTTATTGCCGGCAATGCGAACCAAACTCTTGCAACGGTTGTACAGGGATCGAATGGCCCGTAGCAATGGGCCAGACACCCCATACTCCCCAAGAACACCTCCCACAGGACACCCCGAGGGACACGGTCGAATGCCTTCTCCAAGTCCACAAAACACATGTAGACTGGTTGGGCAAACTCCCATGCACCCTCAAGTATCCTTGAGAGGATAAAGAGCTGGTCCAGTGTTCCGCGACCAGGACGAAAACCGCATTGTTCCTCCTGTATCCGAGGTTCGACTAACGGACGAACTCTCCTTTCCAGCACCCTGGCATAGACTTTCCCAGGAGGCTGAGGAGTGTGATCCCCTGTAGTTGGAACACACCCTCCGGTCTCCCCTCTTAAAGATGGGGACCACCACCCCGGTCTGCCAGTCCAGGGTACTGCCCTGATCTCCACGCAACATTGTAGAGCGTGTCAACCAGGACAGCCCTACAACATCCAGAGCCTTCAGGAACTCGGGCGGACCTCATCAACACCAGGGCTCTGCCACCAAGGAGTTGTTTAACTGCCTCAGTGACCTCGCCCCGAAATTGGCGGGTCACTCCCTCATCCCCAGACTCTGCTTCCTCCTCGGAAGACGTGTCAGTGGGATTAAGGAGGTCCTCAAGTATTCCTTCCACCGCCTGACAATTTTCTCAGTCGACGCCAGCAGCGCCCGCCAGCACTATACACAGTGCAGGTAGAGCACCGCTTCCCCTCCTGAGACGCCTGACGGTTTGCCAGAATCTCTTCGAGGCAGTCCGAAAGTCTTTTTCCATGGCCTCTCCGAACTCCTCCCACACCCGAAGTTTTTGCTTCAGCCACTGCCCGAGCCGCATTCCGCTTGGCCTGTCGTTACCTGTCGGCTGCCTCCGGAGTCCCACAGGCTAACCAAGCCCGATAGGACTCCTTCTTCAGCTTGGTGGCTCCCTTCACCTCTGGTGTCCACCATTTGGTTCGGGGATTACCACCACGGCAGGCACCAACCACCTTATGTCGCAGCTCAATGCAGCAGCTTCAGCGATGGAGACGCTGAACATGGTCCATTCGGACTCAATGTCCCCAGTCTCCCTCGGAATGCTGTTGAAGCTCTGCCGGAGGTGTGCGTTGAAGATCTCGCGGACTGGGGCCTCTGCTAGACGTTCCCAGCACACCCTCACTCACGCGCTTAGGTGCACCGGGTCTGTCCAGCGCCCTCCCCGCCACCTGATCCAACTCACCACCAGGTGGTGATCAGTTGACAGCTCAGCCCTCTCTTTACCCGAGTGTCCAGAACATATGGTCGCAGGTCTGGTGATACGATTACAAAATCGATCATCGACCTGCGGCCTAGAGCGCCCTGGTGCCACGTGCACTTATGGACATTCTTATGTTCGAACAAGGTGTTCGTTATGGCCAAACTGTGATTTGCACAGAAGTCCAATAACAAAACACCGCCGGATTCAGATCAGGAGGCCGTTCCTCCCAATCACGCCTCCAGGTTTCGCTGTTGTTACCCACGTGAGCACTGAAGTCTCCCAGCAGGACAACAGAGTCTCCCGGTGGGGCACCTTCCAGCACCCCCCCGAGGGACTCTAAGGCTACGTTCACACTGCAGGCGAAAGCGCATCAAACCGATTTTTTCCCCCTATGCGACCCGTATCCGATCATGGTATGACAGTGTGAACGGCACAAATCCGATATTTTCAAATCCGATCTGGGTCACTTTCGTATGTGGTACTGAATCCGATATGTATCCGATGTTTTAGAAAGCGACTGCTGTGTGAACGGTCAAGTCGCATTAAATCCGTCTTTACGCCACTGACACAAGACAGACGCCAATTATCAGCGCCGGAGAAGACATCGCGAACGATTTCCTACCATCCGGTGAAACTGTTGGGAAGACAATGTTGGAGAAATGTGAACATTTTATTTTTACTGTATTTTCTGCAGATTCTGACAGAAATCTGCAACTATCCTTTGAAGCACCGCTCCTCTAAAACAGCAAAAACGATCATTATTAGGTCATCTACATTATTATGTAAATAACAAAATAACTTAAAGCAAAAATCTGGAAACATAAAGTCCGAATTCTTTATATTAAGGGCAATCAGTCAAACAATATTGTTTGCTCTGGGTCTAAACAGAGCGAGTTCTGTGTGACATCTTCTTTTGCGATGCGGGTCGCTTTGAGCGCTCACACTGGAGAGCGTTTGATGTCGCATTTTATGTGTAGTGTGAACAGGCAGACAAAAAATCGGATTTGATCAAAAATCGGAATTGAGCATTAAGACCTGCAGTGTGAACGTAGCCTAAGAAGGCTGGGTACTCTGAACTGCCACTCGGCGCATAAGCGCAGATGACAGTCAGGACCCTTTCCCCGACCCTAAGGCGCAGGGAACAAACCCTCTCATCCACCGGGAAAAACCCCAACGTACCGGCAGCAAGCCGAGGGGATATTAGAATACCCACCCCAGCCCGCCGCCTCTCACTAGGGGCAACCCAGACTGAGACAGAGTCCAGCCCTCTCTAGGAGACTGGTTCCAGAGCCCAAGCCATGCGCGAGAGGTGAGCCCGACTATATCTAGCCGGTACCTCTCAACCTCACGCACTAACTCAGGCTCCTTCCCCACCAGAGAGGTGACATTCCATGTCCCTATTGCCTGTCTAGAGCAGATTTCAATAATCCACAAGAAAACCACAATTTCTGTAATTGTAACTGGATGTACTGAATGTACTTTGGTAGGGGATACTCAAAACGATCAGTCTAAAAAAACTTCTAACCTACTTTCTAAAGAGCCTGATAGCACTATTGTTGCCTGTATTGTGTAACCTTCTTTGTACCCTTGCATGCTTATTACTGTTAGCTTTTTCTATTGCTGCTAGCTGCTTTCCCACCATTTTATTTTCAAGCCACGTCAGTTCAGTTGGCATTAATTCTCTGCATATAGAGAACCATGAATGGGTAAAATCATTTGCTTCAACCTTTGTCATTCTTTTCCTTCAAGAGCTCTGCCAAAAAAAAATCACACATTCTTTAACTGAAGGAGAACTGGACTAGGTATTTGACTGACAGTGTAATATTGAAACTTTTTAAATATTTTAAATTTTAGCACAGATGAGTTAAGTAGCAGGGTGATAAGACTGTACTGCATTTCAGTCACAATTTTGCATGTTTTTCAGTATTTGTCTTCTCTGTTCCAGGGTCACAAGGTACATATTTTTTCTACTTACACAGTTTACTCTTCTTCCCATAGGACCACCAAGATTCAAGCAAGGACAGTGGACCACAGATGAGCCTGATGGTGACCACACTACCGCAGGTATCCCACAGACTTGAGGCTTGGCATTTGCCCACATTTCTTCTTTACCCATTCCCTTTTCCACACAACAGCTAAAAAGGCTATACTAAAATAAGCACAGATTTGCTTTCTTACCCTAATAATGCTTTTATTTCAAAGTTGTACAAATGTTCTTAGTACAACCTATCTAGACTTGATGATGACATGATGATGAATTAATAATGATTAATGTAACAAGGCAGTAAGAAAAACGAGGTCTTTCAGTACAAGGCTTTCGTCAGCGTTACAGTAGACAAAATGTGTGCCAAATTTATTAAGGCTGACTACTTCTGGTTGATTAGCTGGTTATTAGACTCTTGTCCAAAAGACTGTTACTGGTCAAAGAATTTACTGTTGTTACTTAACAGAAAAACACTTCTTCCTCTGTCAGCTCTTTTTGAGAGCTCCAGTAGGTGAATACTTTTACCTGAAGCAACCAAAGTCATACAAAAGTCTTTATGTCATGTTAATTCTGGACAAGATCATTCCAGGAATCAGGGCTCTGTGTCAGAAAACATGTTTGGCTAAAACTAGGTAATCCAGGTTTTCCATTTCAGAGTGAGGGTGGATGCTGAGTCAGACCCTGTAAACCTAACCTTTTCTTTGACTCTCTCCTTCTCCTGGTTTATCTGAAATGGCTGACTTGCATTTTTAATCTTTTTCTCATCCATAAAGTTGCCATCAAAGGTCATAGTTGAGTGGTTTAGTTTGCAGAAATTTACATTTTACAGACATTGTGAGATAATAGTCTGTACTTAACAAGACCGCATTTTATAATGATTTACCAACGTAAGAATGGAAACAGAAATGACATCAGATTTACTATCAGTTAAAGATGAAATTTATAGCCCATTTACCAACTCTGGATGGCAGTACAGCTGTTAGGCTGGTAGTTCCAATGTATTCAAACATTTCCTGTGCGTTACTGTTTAAAAAATCCTTTTAATAGCATGTAGTGAGTGTCATCAGATATGACATGCCACAATATGTCATTTTTGATGACAAAGATGTCATACTGATGCAAATAAATACACTGGGTACATCCTAATTCACTAATTTTCTTGTTCTTTTTTTTTTTAAAATTGAAAGTTGGTTTGATTCTAACTCTTGCAGGCCATCTCAAAGCTCTTATTTCTGTTTGATGAGTGAGGCAACATTCACAGAAGCAGGCTTCACAAAAGTAGTTTTCCAACTGACAAGCCACCCTATTTATATATTATTGATTTTTTATTTTATTTTTTTTTTTTTTTGAAGTGGCTGAGCAAACTGGTCTAATCAAGGGTGGGCAATCTCAGTCCACGAGGGCGGTGTCCCTGCAGGTTTTGGATCTCACCTTGGGTCAACACACCTGAATCACATGATTAGTTCGTTACCAGGCCTCTGGAGAACTTCAGGACATGTTGAGGAACCACTAAGCCATTTAAATCAGTTGTGTTGGTTCGAGGACACATCTAAAACCTGCAGGGACACCGCCCTCGTGGACTGAGATTGCCCACCTTGATTAGACAATCTCAGTCCACGAGGGCCGGTGTCCCTGCAGGTTTTGGATCTCACCTTGGGTCAACACACCTGAATCACATGATTAGTTCGTTACCAGGCCTCTGGAGAACTTCAGGACATGTTGAGGAACTAATTAAGCCATTTAAATCAGTTGTGTTGGTTCGAGGACACATCTAAAACCTGCAGGGACACCGCCCTCGTGGACTGAGATTGCCCACCCTGGTCTAATCCATCACATAATCACTGAATTTCATACCAATGATGGTGTGTTGGATAAAGTCGGTCTGTCAGCAAGAAACACTGATAACTAAGTTATTTCTACTCACAGGAGATTGTTTCTAAGCATCTGATTTGATCTTTGAAATTTCATTTTGTCAAACATTTAAACTAAATGGTTTCTAGTATTATGAATATGCTAGAATATTTTGTATTATTAAAAAAAAAATAAGTTCACAATTAGAACTTAAGTACATACTGACACTCATTCTGTAAGTGGATTCTGTGTCTCTGAGCAGGATGCAGTATGAATCCAGATGGCAGCTTGTTACTTATCTACAGGTGCTAAAGTGATAGCAGGATACAGGAGAAAACAATGCTGCTTTCAAGTGTCTCTATTATTGTTAGTCTCAACTGTTAAAGCTGACTGACAACTGAACTGTGATTAGCTACCTCACTTGTTAGAAATGGATGTTTCCTTACATTTTCTTGCATCTATCCTCCATCCTTCTTGGGAGGTACTCAGAAGCAAGGAAAAATGCAAATGATAGAAAAATGTAGGCAGCTTCAGGGACCTAGAATGTATCCACATATAACTGTGATAAAGAACCTAATGTGTAATTTGCCAGTTCACTGAGAGATTTCTTTTATTAATATTCTGAAAATTCATGATTTAACTGGACCTCAACAGCTAAGAGGAAACAGTGCAAAATTTGAAAGTGATTACTCTAAAACTGAAGCTTCTACCCTTTTAGTTTTGTCTTAATTTATCTTAAATTAATTATTACAACTGTATTAAGTCACTTTCATTTCTATTTTAGGAACATCAAAGAAGAGGACTTGGACATCAGCTGAGGTCCAAGCTGTGGAAAAGACACTAATGTCCTTCATTGAGTCTGGTAAAGTACCAGGAAAGTCAGACTGCGTTGCCTGTATTGAGGCTTCACCGAAAGCACTTAAAAACAGAACCTGGACAGCGGTAAAGTTCTATGTGAAAAATCGAATCACTGCAATGCAGCGTAAAGCTGCAAAAGAGTTTAACAGCCTAATCAGCCTGTTATTAATTGTTCATTTGTGCCTTGTTTGCCCCTTTGCAATGTTTTTACGTTCTGTGCTAGACCAATGTTTTTGGACGCCAAAAAAAAACGTTTTGAAAGAATGGAACTCATCCATTTTAATTAGTTTTAATTATGTTTTGAAAAGACATTCCCGTTCTGACATATCTAAAAATGCCACCTTGCTTATCAGGGAGTACGGTCTTATATATACTTATATTTATACTTGTATATAATATGATATATATAGATAGAGATATATATAGAGAGAGCGAGAGAGAGAGAGATATAGAGAGATATATAGAGAGAGGGATATAAATATATATGTGTGGGGTATATAGAGATATAGAAAAATAGATATACACATACACTGTTTGTTGGATGTAAGGGGACTGAATGTTTAACTTTAAAAGGCTGAAATAAATGTTATGTGAAGGCATAAGCTCAGTTTGTCTGCCCATTTCGTACAGTAGGTGACTTCTTTTAACCGTCAAATGTGGTTTGGAAGAAAACATTGCATGTGGTGGTTTCGGGAAAAATATTGTTTTGTTTTCTGTTAAAGCAGATCTGATGCTTCATATCTGATGAAAATCAACTGACAAACAGAATTGATTTAAAATTATTTTATTAGCATATGTTCAGTCATACCAAGTAAAACACTATACAAAATGTTACCTTTTGCTCAACTTTTACAACATTCCTTAATTTCATAAATAGTGTTTGTGTAATTTCATAACTTCCTAACTAATATTTTAGAATCAGATTAAAAAATAAATTAATGAAATGAGTATCTGGCAGTCAGGATGAGATTAATAAAGCAATCCATCCATTTCTTCCATTTACCCAATTCAGGGTGTCAGTCATTATGTTATATGATAGTAAGGTTTCATGGATCAGTATTATTAACTGTAATCTCATAGACACATGACTGGTCCCCAGTATCAGTAGATAGGTTATGTCTGGTCCCCATTAAAACAAAAATTCAGGTTAAAATTTATTTGAGAGTGTTTGACTTTTCAAGTCTCAACACTCTCTAGATGAATTTATTATGAATTTAGGAGTGAAAATCATGTCTTTACACCCTTTGGAAAGGGTGGATCCCATCAGGCACCTGTCACTCAGTGGTCCCCACGATGTAGGAAAAACAGGTATGTGTGTGTGTGTGTGTGTGTGTGTGTGACAGAGAGAGAGAGACAGAGAAAGGCTTTTTATGGGATGATCTCATTGTAAGATTCAAAATCAATATATTTAGACTGGTTGACTGAATTGGATCTGTGTGTGTGTGTGTGTGTGTGTGTGTGTGTGTGTGTGTGTGTGTGTGTGTGTGTGACAGAGAGAGAGAGACAGAGAAAGGCTTTTTATGGGATGATCTCATTGTAAGATTCAAAATCAATATATTTAGACTGGTTGACTGAATTGGATCTTGTGTGTGTGTGTGTGTGTGTGTGTGAGATAGAGAGGAGAGAGAGAGAGAGAGAGAAAGAGAGAGAGAGAGAAAGCCTTTTTATGGGATGATCTCATTGTAAGATTCAAATTCAATATATTTAGACTGGTTGACTGAATTTGATCTTATGTGTGTCTCTCTCTGTGCATGTGTGTTTCCATATGTGTCCATATTTGTGATTGTGTGGCTGTTATCTTTTTTTTTTTTTGCCGATTTTTTTCATTTAACAAGTATATTTGAGGGACCCTTAACATGTACAGCATTTTTTCAGCTGTCCATTTTGCTTTTCCAATTTTTCTATTTAAGTTATTACTATTGTGTTGAGTCATAGCATTTCTGCTGCTTTTCAGTATTTGTGCTAAATACAGCATTTCTGCTAAATCATACTATGTCTGCTATTTTATGAGATTTGTGCTAAATACAGCATTTCTGCTAAATCATACTCTTTCTGCTATTTCATAAGATTTGCGCTAAACATAGTGTTTCTGCTATTTCTGCCAAATTTAGTATTTTTGATTAATTAGGGTTTTTCTACCAAATCATAGTACAGTTTTACTGCTTTTTATAGGATTTGTGCTTAATATAGTTTTTCTAAAAACTGTAGTATTTATGCTTAATCATACTATTTCTATATATTTCTGCCAGGTCCCCAGGCAGCTAATCCTCTGTGAGGACTGATACATACAAATACATATCAGGGCCTGCACGGCTTCCCAGCCAGCCAATCATATCTGGGGTCTGCCCTTTCTTCTCTTGTCATATCTCAGCGACAGATGTACAAAGAGCAATGCAAATCACAGTCAAAGTACACGAAAGTACGCTGATTCACCCAGTACAAGAATTATGCTTCTAGTCCACCTAGTTTTTGAGTTACACGACATTTTGTAACTCCAAAAAACAGCGTTTTTCGCCTCTCACCGCAATCTAATTCTGACTGCTCATCACCCTGTTGTCCAGGCGCTCGCTCTCTTTCCCAATTCTGCAAACATTTATGATTTTAGCAGCTTTTCTAATATGCACCAGTCTGGCAGTGGGGACCAGTGTGACAGGTCAACTGTTTAGGAGGGAGATGGCGAGGGGAAAGAAACTGTTCCTGTGTCGGGTGGTCTTGGTTTGCAGGCTTCTGTACCGTCTGCCAGAGGGTACCAGGTCAAAAAGTCTGTGTCCAGGGTGTGAGGGGTCTGTGATGATTTTCCCTGCCCGTTTCCTGGTTCTTGAGAGGTACAGATCCTGGATGGAGGGCAGGGGGGCACCGATGATCCTTTCTGCTGCCCGTACAGTCCGCTGCAGTCTGCTCCTGTCCTGTTTAGTGGCTGTTTAGTATTTCTACTATATTATATTTTTCTTTCTAAATATAGCATTTCTACTATATAATTGTATTACTGCTATGTTATAATATTTGTGCTAAACCAGAGTATTTCTGCTGAAACATAGTATTTCTGCCGAATGATAGTATTTCTGTCAAATTACAGTATTTGTGCTAAAACATAGTATTTTTTTTTTAAAAATTCAATATTAATAGTAAATTACAGTGTCTCTGGTAAATCGCAGCATTTCTGCTATGTTGTACTGTTTTTCTAAATCATAGTATTTCTG
>NW_024108940.1:45000-50000 GCF_013358895.1 Oreochromis aureus | reverse complement strand
GTCTTCTCTTCACGTCCGAACAACTTCTTGCTACTTGCTCAATTTTCACTCAACTTCCACAAATTATACATCAAAACGTAGGTATTTTTGCTGGCTTTCCGAAAATGTCACTATCATTGTTGTGGGATTTATAGAATTTTGGCAAATCTCCTCAGACCAACACAAAGTCTGAAAACTCTCCATAGAAAGTCAATGGAGAGTTTGTTCAAAATCACAGCTTGATTTCTGCAATGAGAGGCATATTCGAATCGTCATATCTCCTTAACGAAGCGAATTTAAAACATGAGGCTTGTCCCGGTATATCTTCAGACACTCCTGACGCTCACAATTCAAGAATTTCTTTCTCACCTATTACCGTTCTGAAATGAGTTACACTTGTTTGAGGGTAGGAAATTCGTCCCTCGCTCAGATTTCTTCAGATTTCAAACTCTGGAAATGAACCACTTTTTTCTCTCGTCATATCTTTTTAATGGATTTCCACAGAGACCTGAAAATTTCCATGATTGTTCACCAAAGCCTGCTGTCTCTTACGGTGAAAGAATGATATTGATACTCCAAATAGATTTAGAGTTAGAAAGCGTTGTTTGAGGGCAAGTCAAGGCAGTTTTTGCTTTGCTCTACTCAGTTATGGTGCATTAGAAGTCAAATATCTTTAATAATTCATATTTTAATGATAAATTGTCAACAGTTTATGATTCCCCCATCTCTTCTGAACAAAACGGTGTAAGAATGAGCGTTCTAGCCCCTACGGTTAGGAAATTATGGCCATTTGTTTGAGGGGAGTCATCATCATGAGAAATAGACTGCAAAAATCCTGTGTCTCTCTGTGCTGCGTGCACCTGTTTTGGCGGGAAAAAGGGCACAGGCTCTCTGATTGGTGGATTCAAATTCAGCAGCTCCCAGGCTGCTTAACTGAGCTAGAAACTTACTTCTCTCTGTGTGTGTGTGTGTGTGTGTGTGTGTGTGTGTCTGTCTGTGTGTGCGTGTGTCTGTGTGTGTGTGTGTGACAGAGAGAGAGAGTGAGAGAGAGAGAGAGAGAGAGAGAGAGAGAGAGACTTTTTATGGGATGATCTCATTGTAAGATTCAAAATCAATATATTTAGACTGGTTGACTGAATTGGATCTGTGTGTGTGTGTGTGTGTGTGTGTGTGTGTGTGTGTGTGTGTGTGACAGAGAGAGAGAGAGAGAGAGAAAGGCTTTTTATGGGATGATCTCATTGTAAGATTTAAATTCAATATATTTAGACTGGTTGACTGAATTGGATCTGTGTGTGTGTGTCTGTGTGTGTGTGTGTGTGTGTGTGTGTGTGACAGAGAGAGAGAGAGAGAGAGAGAGAGACTTTTTATGGGATGATCTCATTGTAAGATTCAAAATCAGTATATTTAGACTGGTTGACTGAATTGGATCTTGTGTGTGTGTGTGTGTGTGTGTGTGTGTGTGTGTGTGTGTGAGAGAGAGAGAGGGAGAGAGAGAGAGAGAGAGAGAGAGAGCCTTTTTATGGGATGATCTCATTGTAAGATTTAAATTCAATATATTTAGACTGGTTGACTGAATTGGATCTTGTGTGTGTGTGTGTGTGTGTGTGTGTGTGTGTGTGTGTGTGTGTGTGTGTGTGTGTGAGAGAGAGAGAGAGAGAGAGAGAGAGAGACAGAGAAAGGCTTTTTATGGGATGATCTCATTGTAAGATTTAAATTCAATATATTTAGACTGGTTGACTGAATTGGATCTTGTGTGTGTGTGTGTGTGTGTGTGTGTGACAGAGAGAGAGAGAGAGAGAGAGAAAGCCTTTTATGGGATGATCTCATTGTAAGATTTAAATTCAATATATTTAGACGGGTTGACTGAATTGGATCTTGTGTGTGGTGTGTGTGTGTGTGTGTGTGTGTGTGTGTGTGTGTGTGTGTGACAGAGAGAGAGAGAGAGAGAGAGGAGAGAAAGCCTTTTTATGGGATGATCTCATTGTAAGATTCAAATTCAATATATTTAGACTGGTTGACTGACTTGGATCCTGTGTGTGTGTGTGTGTGTGTGTGTGTGTGTGTGTGTGTGTGTGTGTGTGTGTGTGTGATTTAAATTCAATATATTTAGACTGGTTGACTGAATTTGATCCTGTGTGTGTCTGTCTGTGCATGTGTGTTACCATATGTGTACATATTTGTGGTTGTGTGACTGTTATACTTTTTTTTTGCTGGTTTTTTTTTCATTTAACAATTACATTTGAGGGACCCTTAGCATGTTCAGGATTTTTCAGCTGTCCATTTTGCTTTTCCAATTTTTCTATTTAGGTTATTACTATTGTGCTAAGTCATAGCATTTCTGCTGCTTTCCAGTATTTGTGCTAAATACAGCATTTCTGCTAAATCATACTATTTCTTCTATTTCATCAGATTTGTGCTAAATATAGTGTTTCTGCTACAAAATAGTATTTCTGCCAAATATAGTATTTTTGATTAATTATAGTTTTTCTACCAAATCATAGTACAGTTTTACTGCTTTTTATATGGCTTCTAAGACAACCAATCATATCCGAGGGCTTGCACATTCAAATTTGCATATTGTTGCCTTCATGGCTTCCCAGCCAGCCAATCATATCTTAGGCTTTGCACATTCAAATTTGCAAATTGGGGCAATCATGGCTTCTAAGACAACCAATCATCTATGTCATATATCTATGATATTTCATATTTTTATTTTAAATGGTCAACATTTCAAGATTCTCCCATGTCTTCTGAACACAACGGTCAAAGAATGACCGTTTTAGCCTCACGGTTAGGAATTTATGGCTGTTTGTTTGTTTGAGGGGAGTCCTCACTATGAGAAATAGACTGCAAAATCCTGTCTCTCTCTGTGCTGTAAAAGCCTGCACTTGGTGCACCAGTTTTGGCAGGAAAAAGCACACAGCCCCTCTGATTGGTGGATTCAAATTGAGAATCTCACAGCTGTTTGACTGACCTAGAAACATGCTGTTAACAGCCCCTGTTCACTTGCTGATGCTATGTGTGCGTGTGCGCGCGTGTGTGTGTGAGCCTGAGTGTGGGTGTGAGTGTTTGAGTGTGTGTGTGTGTGTGTGTGTGTGTGTGTGTGTGTGTGTGTGTGTGTGTGTGTGTGTGTGTGTGTGTGTGTGTGTGAGAGAGAGAGAGAGAGAGAGAAAGACACACACAAAGCCCTTTTTAGGGCAGCATCTCATTGTTGGATAAAAATATAATATATTCAGACTGGTTGACTGGCATAGACCCTGTGTGTGTGTCTCTCTGTACATTTGTGTATCCATATTTGATTTTGTGTGTATTTGTTGCTTTGTGTATCCATATTTAATTTTGTGTGTATCTGTTGGCTGTTCTTATTTGTATTTCTAAATGTATTTTTATTTTATTTTTTCACAGGTGAACAAAAATTAGTTTTGAGCAAACTTAACCATGTTCCTTTTTATTCAGCTTGTCATTTTACCTTTCCAATATTTTCACTTAAGTTATTACTATTCTGCTCAATCATACTATCTGTTCTAAATCATTGTTATTGAGCTATATTGTAGGATTTCTGCTAAATCATAGTATTTCTACTATATTATATTTTTCTTTCTAAATATATCATTTCTGCTATAGAGTAGTATTTCTGTAATGTTTAAGAATGTTTGGCTAAATATATTCTTTCTGTTATCTTATACTATTTCTCCAAAATTCTTGTATTTTTGAGAAGTTATCGTGTTTCTGGTAAGTTACAATATTTCTGCCAAGTTCTGCTATGCTATTTTATTTCTGCCAAGTATTATGTTTCCTCTAAGATATTGCAGTTCTGCTAAGTTACTACATTTTAGCAACGTTCCTTTGCTTCTGCAAAGTTTTTACAATTTCTGCAACTTTTCAGCTTTTTCAGCTAGTTTCAGCTGACAGCTTCAGCGTTCCAGCATCCACACTGCATTTTCGCAGGAAATGCAAATTTTTCTAGTTATTATTTTGTGGATGCTGGAGGCATCCACACTATTGAGTTCCTGTTTCTCTTTATTCTTTATTATTATTGTGTGGATGCTGGAGGCATCCACACTATTGAGTTCCTGTTTCTCTTTATTCTTTATTATTATTATTATTCTTAGGACTTCCGTACACTTTTTGCCGTGGATCTACTTCCACAATTTTCAGCCGATTTTCACCGTTCAAATTTTAAACTATTCTGCTATTTCTGCTAATGATGGCTGTATCTTTTGGCATTTTATACTATTATACTTTTTAAAATATTAAGCTTTTTTCCTTTAATTTGTCCCATTGAAATGAATGGGAAACTTCCGCAATTCTGCAAAAACTTGCTTGTTTTTGAAACTTAACTACTTTTTCCTACTTTCACGTAGAACAACCATTCAAACTTTAAAATGTTCTCAAATTATTGGGCTATTCAGGAATAAATCAGCTTTTTCAAATCTTTTACCGTTTTACTTTTATGCCTCTTAAAGTTTTGAGTTGCAAAATTGTGATTTTCACAAAATACATGCGTTGTTATGGTTGCTATGCACTTGGCTTCCAGTGTGCCACTGAAGGTTTTGCAGTCTTCTCTTCATGTCCGAACAACTTCTTGCTACTTGCTCAATTTTCACTCAACTTCCACAAATTATACATCAAAACGTAGGTATTTTTGCTGGCTTTCCGAAAATGTCACTATCATGGTTGTGAGATTTATAGAATTTTGGCAAATCTCCTCAGACCAGCACAAAGTCGCAAAACTCTCCATAGAAAGTCAATGGAGAGCTTGTTCAAAATCACAGCTTGATTTCTGTAATGAGAGGCATATTCGAATCGTCATATCTCCTTAACGAAGCAAAGTTAAGACATAAGGCTTGTCCCAGTATATCTTCAGACACTCTTGACGCTCACAATTCAAGAATTTCTTTCTCACCTATTACCGTTCTGAAATGAGTTAGACTTGTTTGAGGGTAGGAAATTCGTCCTTTGCTCAGATTTCTTCAGATTTCAAACTCTGGAAATGAACCACTTTTTTTCTCTCGTCATAT
>NW_024108940.1:17500-42500 GCF_013358895.1 Oreochromis aureus | reverse complement strand
TCTAAGACAACCAATCATCTATGTCATATATCTATGATATTTCATATTTTTATTTTAAATGGTCAACATTTCAAGATTCTCCCATGTCTTCTGAACACAACGGTCTAAGAATGACCGTTTTAGCCCCTACGGTTAGGAATTTATGGCTGTTTGTTTGAGGGGAGTCCTCACTATGAGAAATAGACTGCAAAATCCTGTCTCTCTCTGTGCTGCATGTAAAAGCCTGCACTTGGTGCACCAGTTTTGGCGGAAAAAGCACACAACCTCTCTGATTGGTGGATTCAAATTGAGAAGCTCACAGCTGTTTGACTGACCTAGAAACATGCTGTTAACAGCCCCTGTTCACTTGCTGCTGCTGCTGCTGTGTGTGTGTGTGTGTGTGTGTGTGTGTGTGTGTGTGTGAGAGAGAGAGAGAGAGAGAGAGAGAGAGAGAGAAAGAAAGACACACACAAAGACCTTTTTTAGGGCAGCATCTCATTGGTGGATAAAAATATAATATATTCAGACTGGTTGACTGGCATAGACCCTGTTTGTGTGTGTCTCTCACTGTACAGTTGTGTATCCATATTTGATTTTCTGTGTATTTGGTGATTTGTGTATCCATATTTGATTTTGTGTATCTGTTGGCTTTTCTTATTTTTTTTTTTTTTTCTAAATGAATTTTATTTTATTTTTCACAGGTGAACAAAAATTAGTTTTGAGCGAACTTAACCATGTTCCTTTTATTCAGCTTATCATTTTACCTTTCCAATATTTTCACTTAAGTTATTACTATTCTGCTCAATCATATTATCTGTTCTAAATCATTGTTATTAAGCTATATTGTAGGATTTCAGCTAAATCATAGTATTTCTACTATATTATATTTTTCTTTCTAAATATAGCATTTCTGCTATAGAATAGTGTTTCTGCTATATTATAATATTTGTGCTAAACTGGAGTATTTTTGCTAAAACATAGTATTTATATAAAATTACAATATTCATAGTATATTACAGTGTCTCTGGTAAATCACAGCATTTCTGCTATGTTGTACTGTTTTTCTAAATCATAGTATTTCTGTAATGTTTAAGAATGTTTGGCTAAATATATTCTTTCTGTTATCTTATACTATTTCTCCTAAATTCTTGTATTTTTGAGAAGTTATCGTGTTTCTGGTAAGTTACAATATTTCTGCTAAGTTCTGCTATGCTATTGTATTTCTGCCAAGTATTATGTTTCCTCTAAGATATTGCAGTTCTAAGATACTACATTTTAGCAAAGTTCCTTTGCTTCTGCAAAGTTTTTACAATTTTTGCAACTTTTCAGCTTTTTCTGCTAGTTTCAGCAGAAAGCTTCAGCTTTAAAGCATCCACACTGCATTTTCGCAGGAAATGCAAATTTTTCTAGTTATTATTCTAGTTGCTTCCGTACGTTTTTCGCCGTGGATCTACTTCCACAATTTTCAGCCGATTTTCACCGTTCAAATTTTAAACTATTCTGCTATTTTTTCCCTTTCCGGCAATATCTTTTGGTATTTTATACTATTATACTTTTTAAAATATTACGTTTTTTTCCTTTAATTTGTCCCATTGAAATGAATGGGAAACTTCTGCAATTCTGCTAAAACTTGCTTGTTTTTGAAACTTAACTACTTTTTCCTACTTTCACGTAGAACAACCATTCAAACTTTAAAATGTTCTCAAATTATTGGGCTATTCAGGAATAAATCAGCTTTTTCAAATCTTTTACCGTTTTACTTTTGTGCCTCTTTAAGTTTTGAGTTTCATTTTTGTGATTTTTCACAAAATACATGCGTTGTTATGGTTGCTATGCACTTGGCTTCCAGTGTGCCACTGAAGGTTTTGCAGTCTTCTCTTCATGTCCGAACAACTTCTTGCTACTTGCTCAATTTTCACTCAACTTCCACAAATTATACATCAAAACGTAGGTATTTTTGCTGGCTTTCCGAAAATGTCACCATCATTGTTGTGGGATTTATAGAATTTTGGCAAATCTCCTCAGACCAACACAAAGTCGCAAAACTCTCCATAGAAAGTCAATGGAGAGCTTGTTCAAAATCACCGCTTGATTTCTGTAATGAGAGGCATATTCGAATCGTCATATCTCCTTAACGAAGCAAAGTTAAGACATAAGGCTTGTCCCAGTATATCTTCAGACACTCCTGACGCTCACAATTCAAGAATTTCTTTCTCACATATTACCGTTCTGAAATGAGTTAGACTTGTTTGAGGGTAGGAAATTCGTCCTTCGCTCAGATTTCTTCAGATTTCAAACTCTGCAAATGAACCACTTTTTTCTCTCGTCATATCTTTTTAATGGATTTCCACAGAGACCTGAAAATTTCCATGATTGTTCACCAAAGCCTGCTGTCTCTTACGGTGAAAAAATGATATTGATACTCCAAATAGATTTAGAGTTAGAAAGCGTTGTTTGAGGGCAAGTCAAGGCAGTTTTTGCTTTGCTCTACTCAGTTATGGTGCATTAGAAGTCAAATATCTTTAATAATTCATATTTTAATGATAAATTGTCAACACTTGAAGATTCCCCCATCTCTTCTGAACACAACGGTGTAAGAATGACCGTTCTAGCCCCTACGGTTAGGAAATTATGGCCATTTGTTTGAGAGGAATCCTCACTATGAGAAATAGACTGCAAAAATTCTGCCTCTCTCTGTTCTGTGTGTAAAAACGGCTGCACCTGTTTTGGCGGGAAAAAGTACACAGCCTCTCTGATTGGTGGATTCAAATTTAGCAGCTCCCAGGCTGCTTGAATGACCTAGCAAGTTGCTCCTCTCTCCCTGTGTGTGTGTGTGTGTGTGTGTGTGTGTGTGTGTGTGTGTGTGTGTGTGTGTGTGTGTGTGACAGAGAGAGAGAGAGAGAGAGAGAGAGAAAGCCTTTTATGGGATGATCTCATTGTAAGATTCAAATTCAATATATTTAGACTGGTTGACTGGATTGGATCTTGTGTGTGTGTGTGTGTGTGTGTGTGTGTGACAGAGCGAGAGAGGGAGAGAGAGAGAGAGAGAGAGAGAGAAAGCCTTTTTATGGGATGATCTCATTGTAAGATTCAAATTCAATATATTTAGACTGGTTGACTGAATTGGATCCTGTGTGTGTGTGTGTGTGTGTGTGTGTGTGTGTGTGTGTGTGTGTGTGTGTGTGTGTGTGTGTGTGTGTGACAGAGAGAGAGAGAGAGAGAGAGAGAGAGGAGAAAGCCTTTTTATGGGATGATCTCATTGTAAGATTCAAATTCAATATATTTAGACTGGTTGACTGAATTGGATCTTGTGTGTGTGTGTGTGTGTGTGTGACAGAGAGAGAGAGAGAGAGAGAGAGAGAGAGAGAGAGAGAGAAAGTCTTTTTATGGGATGAATCATTGTAAGATTCAAATTCAATATATTTAGACTGGTTGACTGAATTGGATCCTGTGTGTGTGTGTGTGTGTGTGTGTGTGTGTGTGTGTGTGTGTGTGTGACAGAGAGAGAAAGAGAGAGAGAGAGAGAGAGAGAGAGAGAAAGCCTTTTATGGGATGATCTCATTGTAAGATTCAAATTCAGTATATTTAGACTGGTTGACTGAATTGGATCCTGTGTGTGTGTGTGTGTGTGTGTGTGTGTGTGTGTGTGTGTGTGTGTGTGTGACAGAGAGGAGAGAGAGAGAGAGAGAGAGCCTTTTTATGGGATGATCTCATTGTAAGATTCAAATTCAATATATTTAGACTGGTTGACTGAATTGGATCTTGTATGTGTGTGTGTGTGTGTGTGTGTGTGTGTGACAGAGAGAGAGAGAGAGAGAGAGAGAAAGCCTTTTATGGGATGATCTCACTGTAAGATTCAAATTCAATATATTTAGACTGGTTGACTGAATTGGATCTGTGTGTGTGTGTGTGTGTGTGTGTGACAGAGGAGAGAGAGAGAGAGAGAGAGAGAGAAAGCCTTTTATGGGATCATCTCATTGTAAGATTTAAATTTAATATATTTAGACTGGTTGACTGAATTGGATCTGTGTGTGTGTGTGTGTGTGTGTGTGTGTGTGAGAGAGAGAGAGAGAGAGAGAGAGAGAGAGACTTTTTATGGGATAATCTCATTGTAAGATTCAAATTCAATATATTTAGACTCGTTGACTGAATTGGATCTTGTGTGTGTGTGTGTGTGTGTGTGTGTGTGTGTGTGTGTGTGTGTGTGTGTGTGTGTGTCTGTGTGTTTAGTGAGAGAGAGAGAACCCAACCCTTTTTTGGCAGCAACTTATTGTAGGATTTAGCTTGAATATAGTTAGACTGGTTGACTGGATTAGATCCTGTGTGTGGGTGCCCCTCTGTGCATGTGTGTTTCAATATGTGTCCATATTTGTAATTGTGTAAGTTATTACTATTCTGCTAAATTATAGTTCTTCTGCTACTTTTCGGTATTTGTGCTAAATACAGTATTTGTGCTAAATCATACTATTTCTACTATTTTATAGAATTTGAGGTAAATATAATATTTTCTGCGTAATTATAGTATTTCTACCAAATCATAGTATTACTACTAAAACATAGTATTTCTGCCAAATCTAGATAGTTCTGCTATGTTATTGTACTTGTAATTAATTATAGTATTTGTGCCAAAGCATAGTATTTCTGCCAAATCTTAGTATTATTGCTAAATCATAGTATTTGAGCAAACTCATAGTATTTGAGCAAATTCATTCTTTTTGTGCCATAGCATAGTATATTTGCTGAATCACAGCATTTCTGCTATGTTGTAGTATTTGTCCTAAATCACATAATTTCTGCAATGTTTAGGTATTTTTGGTTAAATAAAGTATCTCTGTAATCTTGTACCATGTTTGCTAAATTCCTGTATTTCTGAGAAGTTATCATGTTTCTGCTAAGTTACAATATTTCTGCTAAGTTCTGCTAGGTTATTTTATTTCTGCCAAGTATTATGTCTTCTTTACATTATTGTAGTTCTGCTAAGTTACTACATTTTAGCAACGTTCCTTTGCTTCTGCAAAGTTTTTACAATTTCTGCAACTTTTCAGCTTTTTCAGCTAGTTTCAGCTGACAGCTTCAGCGTTCCAGCATCCACACTGCATTTTCGCAGGAAATGCAAATTTTTCTAGTTATTATTGTGTGGATGCCCTAAAGGGCTTCCACACCATTGTTTTCCTGTTTCTCTTTATTGTGTGGATGCTTTAAGGCATCCACACTATTGAGTTCCTGTTTCTCTTTATTCTTTATTATGTGTGCCTATGCCAAGAGGCACACATATTACTATTCGTCGGATTTATTATTATTATTATTATTATTATTATTATTATTATTATTCTCCAGTTTCCGCCTGAAATTTTGCAGCGAATCTCGCCCCGCAGTTTTGAGACAAGCTTCATATATGTTACCTCATTTTGTGCGGCTGGATCAGGAATGGTGTGCTATGACTTTTGGTGTTTATAACTATTATAGTTTTTAAATATTAATATTTTAGTGAAAATTTTCCGCCGCCTCTCTGCCTAACAGTTTTGACAATAGGGTTACATATGTTAGATCATTTTGTGCGGCTGGAGCTGGACTAGTATGGTATACACTTTTGGTGTTCATGACTTTTATAGTTTTTGAAATATTTAGATTTTAGTGCAAATTTAGGCCAATTTCCATAGAAACAGACTTTATTTGTGGTGGGTTGGCTCTCTCTAGTGGTATACCGGGAGTAGTACGGCCGAAATCTGTATGCTTGTTTTTAAACTCAATATCCCATAATGCATAGCACGCCTCTGCCGAGTTCAACAATGGCGGACACCTCTTCGTTTTAAACGTCTTTTATTCGTGTTTCTAGGTCACAAAATGAACTTTTAAGATATTTTCAGGCGAGAATGTAGGTGTGTAAACTTCAAATATCTGCTCGTTTTGTCAAAACATCCCATATTATATCTGACAATGTTGCCGGCTAACTAGCTAGCGTGGCTAGCGCCGCTAGCTAGCGCCGCTAGCGACCCTTCGAGCACCCGGGCTTGCCTTCAGTGAGACTGCTGACCATCACCTGTTCGCTCGCCAACAGACTGTCTTAGGTGGACTTATTTTTCGTTTATATGGGCCGATGATGCTGGTCGATGTGGAAATAATAACTGAGTTGTTTGGTCTTGGCTAACGCGCAGCTACAACAGAGAGCAGCTATCTACCGGTGTGTGTCAGAAAAACATGCGGGAACGAGACATAGGAGGCAGCGAGGGGACCGCCGATCGACCGGTGGTAGATCGTGGATCAGGCAAACCTAAGGCAGGAGCGTGAGGTGAACTGAATTTCAGGTAAGAAGTTATGAATTGCACAGGAGTTTCTATAGAGCTGTGTGCGCTAAGTTACTGACGTTGAACTTTATTTTATTCATAACGGTTAGTCCGTAGAGTTGCTGTACAAACGGAATCATCCCACATTCAGAGAAAATATTACGATTTATTCTGTCGTTATGAAGCCTCCCCTGTCATTCTCTGGCCTGTTGCAACTTCAATCGTGAAACTGATCAACGATCGGCTTTTTCGCTCTTGTTTATCGCGCTAAACAACAGCAGCACGTTTAAGCTTGATCAGCTGTTGTTAGAATTCATTTGATTTTAATTTTGCGGCTGGTCCAAACCAGGAGATGTCCTTACTGAATCATCAGAGCTGAACTGGTGATGGAGAAACAGGTTTACCCTTTACAGGGCTCGCAAAAAATCGCTAGCCCGACGTCCAGGGGCTAGCGATTTTTCCAATCGGGCTACCAAAATCCATCTCAGCCCTGCCCGTCGGGCTATCATGGGAGGAAAGATATGTCAATGCTTTTGCATTCTTTCGCAAATGTAGCTGAGTAATTATGTCATCGGCATCGATGAGCCACTGTCAATATGTGACACATTGAAATCGCGTTTGAATTTGGCGCTTGTTTTTGCTTTCACTTTCACTTTGCGCTAACTGTGTGTAGAGAGCGACAGCACTAATTCGTAAGTCACAGATTAATTGCACACCAATTCCTCTGACATCGTCTTATCAATCGTTAGCTTACTATCAAACATGACAAGTGAAATCTCCTGCAGCAAGCTTAAACGTGATAGAGGCTGATTACGCAGAGAATTGCTGATCGTTATGTAAGTATGCATGTAAGAGCAGATGGATTTAAGCAGGTATTTTAGTTCTGCAGAGCCAAACAAGAGAGGTCAGGGTGAAGAAAGGGCAGCCAAAGAAAAGCCAACCACAAAACGGAAAAGTTATGACAAATCAGACTATGAGGGAAAAGAAAGCGCAGCTTTATGGTTTCATGGACTAAAGAATTTATGTGGCTGGAATACGACGAGCTAAATAACCTCATGTTCTGCCGGGTGTGTTGTGAGTTTCCCTCGATTTCTGAGTCGACAAGCGCCTTTGTTACTGGGACCAGTGATTTTAAGAAAGACCCCATCAGAACCCATGACAAATGCAAGAAATGCATTATTGCCCAGTCTGCAATATCTTTCCCAGAACAAACACCAATTGCAAAAAGCATACTAAAAATAAACCAAGCATAACAAGAAGTCCTGAAAAATCTGTTTAGAACAGCCTACTATGTTGCAAAGAGTGAACTACCACTGGCAAAATTTAGCAGTCTTTGCAAACTTCAAAAAGCAAATGGCCTAGATCTTGGTTGCACTTGCCTCTTACCTGTGATTTCAGTGGAAATGTCAAAAATAAGGACCTGACACAGACTGATTCCTGTTGTACAGTTCTTACAAGTTCATAGAAATTTGTTCAATTAGAACCAAATATTTGAGTTGATGATTGAAATTGTTGTTGTAATTTGTGTTTTAAATATTTTTAGATTGATGTTTTGTTTCCTTTACAATATTATACTTTAATGTATAATATTGTAAAGGAAACAAAACATCAATCAAAAAATTGTCCTCTTTTTTTTTTTTTTTATTCGGGCTACTTAAATTTATTACCAAAAACTGAAGAGTGCCTCCCGAAGGGCTACCAGGGATTTTGAAATTTTATGAGCCCTGCTTTAGGTGACATGAATGAGTTGAAGGAAGTTATGAACTGTTTCTCAGAGACAAATAAACACCCAGCTCCTGTTTTTGTGTAGCTGACAGCTGGTAACTGTGCAGGGGCGGATCTAGCAAAGCTTTTGCCAGGGGCCAGGTAGGGCATTAACAGGAAAGGGGACACAAAGATATACTTTTCTTTCTTACTCTCATATAAAATATTTAGCTTTTATTAAATAGTTATCTGAATCTCACAACCAAAGTTTGTATAATAATACACAAGATTGGCTGTAGACCATTGTTCATAATTCAGAACACTGTGTAAAAATAACAAAAACAAAAAGTGAATGCATGTGTGAAAAGTGGTCCATAATGTAATGCTTCAAAGCGTGTTCATGCAAACATTGTCGGGTCTGCCGTGGTACAATGGGACTTCTGCTCATGAACCTGTGTGCACAGCGTCTGCAAATCGGCGCTGTACGAAGTAACTTCATCTTTACACAAAACTGTAAGCTGTCATCTGTGAAGCGTGAGCGGTGTTTGTTTTTACCATAGTTCATGGTGGAGAATGGCTGCTCTTCTGAGTTTTGCTCTCTGTAGCCGTATGAATGGCAACTACAGTGATTAGCAGCGGCATAGGCACACATAAAATTTCTTCTGAAATTTTCGCTTTCTAGTTCTACTTTATTATTGTGTGGATGCTTTAGGCATCCACACTATTGAGTTCCTGTTTCTCTTTATTCTTTATTATTGTGTGGATGCTGGAGGCATCCACACTATTGAGTTCCTGTTTCTCTTTATTCTTTATTATTATTATTCTACCTTATTGTGTGGATGCTTTAAGCATCCACACTATTGAGTTCCTGTTTCTCTTTATTCTTTATTATTCTACTTTATTATTATTCTTCAAGTTGCTTCCGTACGTTTTTCGCCGTAGAACTACTTCCACAATTTTTGTGCTATTTTCACCGTTCAAATTTTAAACTATTCTGCTATTTTTGCTCTTTCCGGCAATGACTTTTGGTATTTTCTGCTGTTATACTTTTTAAAATATTAAGCTTTTTTCCTTTAATTTGTCCCATTGAAATGAATGGGAAACTTCTGCAATTCTGCTAAAACTTGCTCGTTTTTGAAACTTAACTACTTTTTCATACTTTCACATAGAAACTCCATTTAAACTTTAAAATGTTCACAAATTATTGGGCTATTCATGAATGATTCAGCTTTTTCATATCTGTTACCATTTTCATCTTATCCTCTTAAAGTTTTGAGTTGCAAAATTGTGATTTTTCACAAAATACATGCGTTGTTATGGTTGCTATGCAGTTGGTTCTAAGTGAGCCACTGTACCTTTGGCAATTTTCTCTTCATGTCCGAACAACTTCTTGCTACTCGCTCAATTTTCACTCAACCCACACAAATTATACATCAAAACGTAGGTATTTTTGCTGGCTTTCAGAAAATGTCACTATCATTGTTGTGGGAGTTATAGAATTTTGGCAAATCTCCTCAGACCAACACAAAGTCTCAAAATCCCCATAGAAAGTCAATGGAGAGTTCGTTTAAAATCACCCTTGATTTCTGTAATGAGAGGCATTTTCGAATCGTCATATCTCCCCAACGAAGCGAAGTTAAGACATGAGGCTTGTGCCAATATATCTTCAGACACTCCTGATGCTCACAATTCAAGAATTGTTTTCTCATCTATTACCATTTGGCCATGAATTGGGTTTGTTTGAGGGTAGGAAATTCGTCCCTCGCTCAGATTTCTTCAGATTTCAAACTCTGGAAATGAGACACTTTTTTCTCTCGTCATATCTTTTGATAGATTTCCACAGAGACCTGAAAATTTCCATGATTGTTCACCAAAGCCTGCTGTCTCTTACGGTGAAAGAATGATATCGATACTCCAAATAGATTTAGAGTTAGAAAGCGTTGTTTGAGGACTAGTCAAGGCAGATTTTGCTTGCCTCTACTCAGTTATGGTGCATTAGAAGTCAAATATCGTCAATAATTCATATTTTAATGATAAATTGTCAACATTTTAAGATTCCCCATCTCTTCTGAACAAAACGGTGTAAGAATGACTGTTCTAGCCCCTACGGTTAGGAAATTATGGCCATTTGTTTGAGAGGAATCCTCACTATGAGAAATTCACTGCAGAAATCCTGTCTCTGTGCTCTGTGTGTGTAAAAACGTCTGCACCTGTTTTGGCGGGAAAAAGTACACAGCCTCTGTGATTGGTGGATTCAAATTTAGCAGCTCCCAGGCTGCTTGACTGACCTAGAAACTTGATTTTCTCTCCTGTGTGTGTGTGTGTGTGTGTGTGTGTGTGTGTGTGTGTGTGTGTGTGTGTGTGTGAGAGAGAGAGAGAGAGAGAGGGAGAGAGAGAGTTTTTATGGGAGCATCTTATTGTATGATTTAAATTCAATATATTTAGACTGGTTGACTGAATTTGATCCTGTGTGTGTCTCTCTTTGCTTGTGGGACTTTTGCAGCTGTCGATTTTGCTTTTCCAATTTTTCTATTTAAGTTATTACTATTGTGCTAAGTCATAGCATTTGTGCTGCTTTTCAGTATTTGTGCTAAATACAGCATTTCTGCTAAATCATACTATTTCTGCTATTTTATAAGATTTGTGCTAAATACAGCATTTGTGCTAAATCATACTATTTCTGCTATTTTATAGGATTTGTACTTAATATAATATTTCTGCTTAATTATAGTATTTGTGCTAAAACATAGTATTTCTACTAAACGCAGTATTTCTGGGTAATCATAGTATTTCTATGTATTCCTGCCAGCTCCTCAGGAAGCCAATCCTCTGTGAGGACTGTAATTTTCAAATTGACATATCAAGTCATGCACGGCTTCCCAGCTAGCCAATCATATCTGAGTCATGGCACATTCAAATTTGCATATTGGGACGTTCATGGCTTCCCAGCCAGCCAATCATATCTGGGTCCTGGCACATTCAAATTTGCATATTGTTGCCTTCATGGCTTCCCAGCCAGCCAATCATATCTGAGTCCTGGCACATTTAAATTTGCATATTGGGACCTTCGTGGCTTCTAAGCCCACCAATCATCTATGTCATATATCTCTAATATTTCATATTTGTATTTCAAATGGTCAACATTTCAAGATTCCCCCATGTCGTCTGAACACAACGGTCTAAGAATGACCGTTTTAGCCCCTACGGTTAGGAATTTATGGCTGTTTGTTTGAGGGGAGTCCTCACTATGAGAAATAGACTGCAAAATCCTGTCTCTCTCTGTGCTGCATGTGTAAAGGCCTGCACTTGGTGCACCAGTTTTGGCGGGAAAAAGCACACAACCTCTCTGATTGGTGGATTCAAATTGAGAAGCTCACAGCTGTTTGACTGACCTAGAAACATGCTGTTAACAGCCCCTGTTCACTTGCTGCTGCTGCTGCTGCTGTGTGTGTGTGTGTGTGTGTGTGTGTGTGACAGAGAGAGAGAGAGAGAGAGACAGAGAGACAGAGAGAGAGAAAGAAAGACACACACAAAGACCTTTTTTAGGGCAGCATCTCATTGGTCGATAAAAATATAATATATTCAGACTGGTTGACTGGCATAGACCCTGTTTTGTGTGTGTCTCTCACTGTACATTTGTGTATCCATATTTGATTTTCTGTGTATTTGGTGATTTGTGTATCCATATTTGATTTTGTGTATCTGTTGGCTTTTCTTTTTTTTTTTTCTAAATGAATTTTTATTTTATTTTTTCACAGGTGAACAAAAATTAGTTTTGAGCGAACTTAACCATGTTCCTTTTTATTCAGCTTATCATTTTACCTGTCCAATATTTTCACTTAAGTTATTACTATTCTGCTCAATCATATTATCTGTTCTAAATCATTGTTATTGAGCTATATTGTAGGATTTCAGCTAAATCATAGTATTTCTACTATATTATATTTTTTCTTTCTAAATATAGCATTTCTGCTATAGAATAGTGTTTCTGCTATATTATAATATTTGTGCTAAACTGGAGTATTTTTGCTAAAACATAGTATTTATATAAAATTACAATATTCATAGTATATTACAGTGTCTCTGGTAAATCACAGCATTTCTGCTATGTTGTACTGTTTTTCTAAATCATAGTTTTTCTGTAATGTTTAAGAATGTTTGGCTAAATATATTCTTTCTGTTATCTTATACTATTTCTCCTAAATTCTTGTATTTTTGAGAAGTTATCGTGTTTCTGGTAAGTTACAATATTTCTGCTAAGTTCTGCTATGCTTTGTATTTCTGCCAAGTATTATGTTTCCTCTAAGATATTGCAGTTCTGCTAAGTTACTACATTGTAGCAAAGTTCCTTTGCTTCTGCAAAGCTTTTACAATTTCTGCAACTTCTCAGCTTTTTCAGCTAGTTTCAGCAGAAAGCTTCAGCTTTAAAGCATCCACACTGCATTTTCGCAGGAAATGCAAATTTTTCTAGTTATTATTATTCTTCAAGTTGCTTCCAGACGTTTTTCATCAGAGAACTACTTCCACAATTTTTGTGCTATTTTCACCGTTCAAATTTTAAACTATTCTGCTATTTTTGCTCTTTCCGCAATGACTTTTGGTATTTTCTGCTGTTATACTTTTTAAAATATTAAGCTTTTTATGCAATTTTTGTCCCATTGAAATGAATGGAAAACTTCCAAAATTCTGCTAAAACTTGCTTGTTTTTGAAACTTATCTACTTTTTCCTACTTTCATGTAGAACAACCATTCAAACTTTAAAATGTTCACAAATTATTGGGCTATTCATGTATGATTCAGCTTTTTCATATCTGTTACCATTTTCATCTTATCCGTGTTTAAGTTTTCAGTTTCATCTTTGTGATTTTTCACAAAATACATGCGTTGTTATGGTTGCTATGCAGTTGGTTCTAAGTGAGCCACTGTACCTTTGGCAATTTTCTCTTCATGTCCGAACAACTTCTTGCTGCTTGCTCAATTTTCACTCAACTCCCACAAATTATACATCAAAACGTAGGTATTTTTGCTGGCTTTCAGAAAATGTCACTATCATTGTTGTGGGATTTATAGAATTTTGGCAAATCTCCTCAGAGCAACACAAAGTCTCAAAAATCCCTATAGAAAGTCAATGGAGAGTTCGTTTAAAATCACCGCTTGATTTCTGTAATGAGAGGCATTTTGAATCGTCATATCTCCCCAACGAAGCGAAGTTAAGACATGAGGCTTGTGCCAATATATCTTCAGACACTCCTGACGCTCACAATTCAAGAATTTTTTTTCTCATCTATTACCATTTGGCCATGAATTGGGTTTGTTTGAGGGTAGGAAATTTGTGCCTCGCTCAGATTTCTTCAGATTTCAAACTTTGGAAATGAGGCACTTTTTTCTCTCGTCATATCTCTTTGATAGATTTCCACAGAGACCTGAAAATTTCCATGACTGTTCACCAAAGCCTGCTGTCTCTTACGGTGAAAGAATGATATCTATACTCCAAATAGATTTAGAGTTAGAAAGCGTTGTTTGAGGGCAAGTCAAGGCAGTTTTCGCTTCGCTTCTACTCAGTTATGGTGCATTAGAAGTCAAATATCTTTAATAATTCATATTTTAATGATAAATTGTCAACACTGTAAGATTCCCCCATCTCTTCTGAACAAACGGTGTAAGAATGACCGTTCTAGCCCCTACGGTTAGGAAATTATGGTCATTTGTTTGAGGGGAGTCATCATTATGAGAAATAGACTGCAAAAATCCTGTGTCTCTCTATGCTGCGTGCACCTGTTTTGGCGGGAAAAAGTGCACAGGCTCTCTGATTGGTGGATTCAAATTCAGCAGCTCCCAGGCTGCTTGACTGACCTAGAAACTTACTTCTCTCTCCCTGTGTGTGTGTGTGTGTGTGTGTGTGTGTGTGTGACAGAGAGCGAGCGAGAGAGAGAGAAAGCCTTTTTATGGGATGATCCATTGTAAGATTTAAATTCAATATATTTAGACTGGTTGACTGAATTGGATCTTGTGTGTGTGTGTGTGTGTGTGTGTGTGTGTGTGTGTGTGTGTGTGTGTGTGTGTGTGAGAGAGAGAGAGAGAGCCCTTTTATGGGATGATCTCATTGTAAGATTTAAATTCAATATATTTAGACTGGTTGACTGAATTGATCTTGTGTGTGTGTGTGTGTGTGTGTGTGTGACAGAGAGAGAGAGAGAGAGAGAAAGCCTTTTTATGGGATGATCTCATTGTAAGATTTAAATTCAATATATTTAGACTGGTTGACTGAATTGGATCTTGTGTGTGTGTGTGTGTGTGTGTGTGTGTGTGTTTTATTTAAATTCAATATATTTAGACTGGTTGACTGAATTTGATCCTGTGTGTGTCTGTCTGTGCATGTGTGTTACCATATGTGTCCATATTTGTGGTTGTGTGACTGTTATACTTTTTTTTGCTGGTTTTTTTTTCATTTAACAATTACATTTGAGGGACCCTTAGCATGTTCAGGATTTTTTCAGCTGTCCATTTTGCTTTTCCAATTTTTCTATTTAGGTTATTACTATTGTGCTAAGTCATAGCATTTCTACTGCTTTCCAGTATTTGTGCTAAATACAGCTTTTCTGCTAAATCATACTATTTCTTCTATTTCATCAGATTTGTGCTAAATATAGTGTTTCTGCTACAAAATAGTATTTCTGCCAAATATAGTATTTTTGATTAATTATAGTTTTCTACCAAATTATAGTACAGTTTTACTGCTTTTTATATGGCTTCTAAGACAACCAATCATATCCGAGGGCTTGCACATTCAAATTTGCATATTGGGGCAATCATGGCTTCTAAGACAACCAATCGTCTATGTCATATATCTATGATATTTCATATTTTTATTTTAAATGGTCAACATTTCAAGATTCTCCCATGTCTTCTGAACACAACGGTCTAAGAATGACCGTTTTAGCCCCTACGGTTAGGAATTTATGGCTGTTTGTTTGAGGGGAGTCCTCACTATGAGAAATAGACTGCAAAAATCCTGTCTCTCTCTGTGCTGTAAAAGCCTGCACTTGGTGCACCACTTTTGGCAGGAAAAAGCACACAGCCCCTCTGATTGGTGGATTCAAATTGAGAATCTCACAGCTGTTTGACTGACCTAGAAACATGCTGTTAACAGCCCCTGTTCACTTGCTGATGCTATGTGTGTGTGTGCGCACGTGTGTGTGTGTGAGCCTGAGTGTGGGTGTGAGTGTTTGAGTGTGTGTGTGTGTGCGTGTGTGTGTGTGTGTGTGTGTGTGTGTGTGAGAGAGAGAGAGAGAGAGAGAGAGAGAAGACACACACAAAGCCCTTTTAGGGCAGCATCTCATTGTTGGATAAAAATATAATATATTCAGACTGGTTGACTGGCATAGACCCTGTGTGTGTCTCTCTCTTTACATTTGTGTGTCCATATTTGATTTTGTGTGTATTTGTTGATTTGTGTATTGTTAGGGTTCAATGTTGAGAGAGGAATCCATAAATAACCACACATCCAGGCGTGTGCAATTAGACGGCATTTTAATGAATACACATGTGTGAGTTCAACAACCCAATCAGTATTGAACTGCTTTACCATATTCAGACAACGGTTTTATAGGGTTAAGATAGTACAGCCCCTTTTCTGTTGCTAGGCAGATTTAAACAAAGCACACGTCACTCCAAAACCACAATGACTCTTAACATAGTCTAAAACAGAACATCATCTTCGCCTCGAAGGCAAACGCTTCCTGTCTCCATCCTCGCTGTCGCTTATCTTCTGGGACATCTGGTGTACTTCCTGGACTACCACGGACGCACCCAAACTTTGCAGTTATAAACTCTTACCTACTAAATGAGTCTGTGTGTGTGTGTGCGTCGCGGGGGGCGTGCGTGCTGTGTACTGCGTGACGTGTCGTGACCTCTCACTATTTGTGTCTGTATGTGTGTCTCGCCTTAAATGCTCTCACATCTCACCCGTTACACTTCTGACCTTTCACCAGAACAGAGGCTCATCCTTACATATAATAACCTAACTGGAACTATATATGTAATCTACTGAATAAATGTTTTAATCAAAAGCCTCTACTAAACGTTTCATATCCTACTCACAGTACTTGCAGTCAGAGTCTGCTTTCATTTTCACTTCTGCAAGAGCATGCCTTGCAGACGTGTATTTCCTGTCCATGCAGTCAGTTTCTCACCTACTGAAGACTATGTGTAAGAATATAAAACATTCAAAAACCTTTAAATTATAGATTCAACTCAACAATTTAAAGTGGTTCTTCTTGGACCTATAATAAAGACTAATATGATCCCAATATATTTGAACATCTGAATGCATCTGAATGCAACATCACTATTAATACTGAAACGGTAATGATGATTATAAAAATAGCAGCAAATAATAGCAGTAAAATATTTCTATTCTCAATAGTATCCATATTTAATTTTGTGTGTATCTGTTGGCTGTTCTTATTTGTATTTCTAAATGTATTTTTATTTTATTTTTTCACAGGTGAACAAAAGTTAGTTTTGAGCAAACTTAACCATGTTCCTTTTTATTCAGCTTGTCATTTTACCTTTCCAATATTTTCACTTAAGTTATTACTATTCTGCTCAATCATAGTATCTCTTCTAAATCATTGTTATTGAGCTATATTGTAGGATTTCTGCTAAATCATAGTATTTCTACTATATTACATTTTTCTTTCTAAATATATCATTTCTGTAATGTTTAAGAATGTTTGGCTAAATATATTCTTTCTGTTATCTTATACTATTTCTCCGAAATTCTTGTATTTTTGAGAAGTTATCGTGTTTCTGGTAAGTTACAATATTTCTGCTAAGTTCTGCTATGCTATTGTATTTCTGCCAAGTATTATGTTTCCTCAAAGATATTGCAGTTCTGCTAAGTTACTACATTTTAGCAACGTTCCTTTGCTTCTGCAAAGTTTTTACAATTTCTGCAACTTTTCAGCTTTTTCAGCTAGTTTCAGCTGACAGCTTCAGCGTTCCAGCATCCACACTGCATTTTCGCAGGAAATGCAAATTTTTCTAGTTGTGTGGATGCTGATTAAGCATCCACACTATTGAGTTCCTGTTTCTCTTTATTGTGTGGATGCCCTTAAAGGGCTTCCACACTATTGAGTTCCTGTTTCTCTTTATTCTTTATTATTATTGTGTGGATGCCCTTAAAGGGCTTCCACACTATTGAGTTCCTGTTTCTCTTTATTCTTTATTATTATTATTCTTCTAGTTGCTTCCGTACACTTTTTGGCACTTAACTACTTCCTCAGTTTTCAGCCGATTTTCTCAGTTCAAACTCTATACTGTTCTGCTCTTTCTGCTCTTTCCGGCAATGACTTTTGGTGTTTATTACTGTTATACTTTTTAAAATATTACACTTTTTTCCTTTAATTTGTCCCATTGAAATGAATGGAAAACTTCCACAATTCTGCTAAAACTTGATTGTTTTTGAAACTTAACTACTTTGTCATACTTTCACCTAGAAACTCCATTCAAACTTTAAAATGTTCTCAGACTATTGGGCTATTCCTGTCTGATTCAGCTTTTTCAGATCTTCTACCGTTTTAATTTTATACCTCTTTAAGTTTTCAGTTGCAAAATTGTGATTTTTCAGAAAATACATGCGTTGTTATGGTTGCTATGCAATTAACTCAGAGTGTACACTCGTCTATTCTGAATTTTCTCTTCATGTCTGAACAATTTCTTGCTACTCGCTCAATTTCCACTCAACTCCCACAAATTATACATCAAAACGTAGGTATTTTTGCTGGCTTTCAGAAAATGTCACTATCATTCTTCTGGGACTTATAGATCTTTTGCAAATCTCCTCAGAGTAACACAAAGTCTGAAAACTCTCCATAGAAACTCAGTGGAGAGTTTCTTCAAAATCAGCGCTGGATTTCTCTAATGAGAATCATTTTCAAATCGTCATATCTCCTTAACGAAACAAAGTTGAGACATGAGGCTTGTGCCAATATATCTTCAGACACCCTGATGCTCACAATTCAAGAAGTTTTTTCTCAGCTATTACCGTTTGGCCATGAATTATACTTGTTTGAGGATAGGAAATTTGTCCCTTGCTCAGATTTCTTCAGATTTCAGACTCTGGAAATGAGGCACTTTTTTCTCTCGTCAGATCTTTTTGATGGATTTCCACAGAGACCTGAAAATTTCCATGACTGTTCACCAAAGCGTGCTGTTTCTTACGGTGAAAGAATGATTTTGATGCTCTATAAAGATTCAGAGTTACAAAACGTTGTTTGAGGGCAAGTCAAGGCAGTTTTGCTTCGCCTCTACTCAGTTACAGTGTATTAGAAGTCATATATCTTCAATAATTTATATTTTATCTCTGAATTATGAAGGCCTGAAGTTTTCCCCATCTCTTCTGAACAAATCGGTGTCAGAATGAGCGTTCTAGCCCCTACGGTTAGGAAATTATGGCCATTTGTTCGAGGGGAATCCTGAATGTGAGAAATACACTGCAGAAAACTCATAGCTGTCTCTGTGTCTGTGTGTGTAAGTGCTGATTACAGCAGGTGCAGCCAATTTAGCTGACCTAGATATACCAAGCACAGACTCTTAACAGCCTCTGCACACTTTGCTCTATGTGTATGTGTGTGTGTATATCAATATTTCTCCCATGTTAAAGTATTACTCCTCCATAATAGTATTTGTGCTAAATCAAAGTACTTCTACTACATCTTAGTACTTCTGCTCAATCATAGTATTTCTGCTAAATCATAGTATTTTTGAAAAATCATGGTATTTGTCCCAAATCATGGTTTTGGGGCAGAACCATAATATTTATTTTATGTTATGAGATTACTACTAAGTGGAGGAATGTCTGTTATGTTATAGTTTATGTGCTGAATATAGTATATCTGCCAAATCATAGTATTTATCCCAAATCATAGTATTTATGCAAAATTACAGTATTTCTGCTAAAAAAGCAGAAATAGTACCTTTAGCAGAAATTTCTTTGAAAAGATATTATTTATGTTAAAACAGTATTTCTGCCAAATCATAGTATTTGTACTTATTCATAGTACTTGTGCCAAATCATAGTATTTGTACCCAATCATAGTATTTCTGCAATATGATCGTATTTGTGCCAAATCATGGTATCTTTTGCCAAATCATGGTATTTGTGCCAAATCATGTTATTTGTGCCCAGTTAAAATTTCTGTTATATTATAGTGTTACTACTAAGTCGTAGAATTTCTGTTATGTTATAGTATATCTGCTGATTATAGTATATGTGCCAAATAATAGTATTTATAGCAAATAATAGTATTACTGCCCAAACATAGTATTTCTTGTAGTATTTGTAGTAGTAGTTGTAGTATTTGTGCAAAAACATAGAATTTCTGCAAAATCATAGTATATCTGTTATGTTATAGTATTACTACTAAGGCATAGTATTCCTACCAAATCATAGTATTACTGCAATTCCATAGTATTTGAGCGAAATCGTAGTATTTGTGCAAAAACATACTATGTCTGCAAAATCACATTATATCTGCTATGTTATAGTATTACTACTAAGGCATAGTATTTCTACCAAATCATAGTATTCCTTCAAAATCATAGTATCACTGCAATTTCATAGTATTTGACCGAAATTGTATTATTTGTACTAAATCATGGTACTTGTACCAAATGATAGTATTTTTTGGAAATCATATTATTTGAACCAAAACATTGTATTTGTACGAAGTCATAGTATTTCTTCTAAATCATAGTATTTCACCCAAATCTCAGTAGTTGTGCTAAAACCCAGTATTATTGCCAAATCGTAGTATTTGTACTGAAACATAGTATTTGTGCCAAATCATAGTATTTCTGCCATATTGTGCTAGTTGTGCAAAAACATAGACTGTCTGCAAAATCATAGTATATCTGTTATGTTATAGTATTACTACTAGGTCACAGTATTTCTGCCAATTCGTAGTATTTGTACTAAATCATACTACTCGTGCCAAATCATAGTATTTAAATCAAAATATAGTATTTGTACCAAAGCATTGTATTTGTATGAAGTACAGTATTTCTGCCAAATCATAGAATTACTGCTATTTCATAGTATTTTGAGGAATCCCTTTTGTTATAGTATTACTTCTAAGTCATAGTATTTCTGCTTTGTCATAGTATTTGTACTGAAACATAGTATTTCTGCCAAATCATAGTATTACTGCTATTTCATAGTATTTGAGTGAAATTACAGTGTTTCTGCAAAAACATTGTATTTCTGCAAAATCATAGTATTTTTCTCATCTTAAAGTACTCAATTATAGTATTTGTGCCAAAGTTTAGTATTTCTGCCAAATGATATTATCTCTGCTAAATCATAGTGTCTGCCAAATCATAGTATTTGTGCCAAATTATGGGATTTTGCTAAAACATGGTACTTGTGCCAAATTATAGTATTTGTGCCCAATTAATATTTCTGTTATGTTATAGTATTACTACTAAGTCATAGAATTTCTGTTATGTTCTGCCAAATCATAGTATTACGGCTATTTCAAAGTATTTGAGTGAAATTACAGTGTTTCTGCAAAAACATTTTATTTCTGCTAACTCATAGTATTTCTGTTATCTTAAAGTACTTGCACTCAATTATAGTATTTGTGCCAAAGTTTAGTATTTCTGCCAAATCATATTATCTCTGCTAAATCATCGTGTCTGCCAAATCATAATATTTGTGCCTAAGCACAGCATTTGTACCAAAACATAGTATTTCTGCCAAATCATAGTATTTGTCCTAAAGCATAGTATTTCAACAAAATCACAGTATTTCTGCTATGTTATAGTATTTGTGCTTGTAGAAAAACCTGTGTTAGTGTGAGCTACATTACCCAGCAGCCTCTGAGCAGTGAGGGAATTCATGGGACTTCTGAGCTAGATGGTCTTCCTTCGTTCCTGTGGTTACGATTGAGGAGAGAGCTGCTGGGAAGGGGAGCAAATAGCCCATCCTGTATTTGTTGGGGATGGTGTGTGTCACATAAACGTGAGTTAATGTTCCATGCTTAAGATGTTTACCCTGCTACTTGTGTGTATTGGTTTTAGTTACCTTTAGCGTATGTGCTAGTTAGCGATAGCTATGGCAGCACAGTTATTTGATTGTTTTGGGCTTGTTCCTGCTTTGTTTGTTCCCCTGCAAATTTATGTGAATTTGTACACTGTAATATCGCTGTATTACGTAGTGGCTAAGTAGGAGGCTGACTGTTACTAAGTGCATCAGTGTACATAGGTCATCTGTTGTGTTGGAGTGCCCTCTTGTGGCACCTTTTGGGTAGTCCCTTAGTAAACACTGCAAAGAAGTGGTATCAGACTGGTTTGTAGTGGAGGAATTTGTTGCCAGTTTCTTTCATCTTTAATCCGTATTCATGTTGTAATGTAGTAACTTTTGTGGCGCAAATACCACAATATGGCAGAAATACCATGTTTTGGAACAAATACTTTGATTTGGTATACTTTAGCTTCTTCACCCCTTTTCAGCAAAATTTTCATTTTTTTCACCCCTTTTCAGCACAAATTCCAGCTTTTTTGGCGGTTTTCAGAAAAAAACCTCTTTTCAGCAGAAACTCTGCTGATTCACCTCTTTTCAGCGCAAGGTTCTGCTTCTTTGCCTCTTTTCTGCAGAAATTCTGCTGATTCACCTCTTTTCTGCAAAATTTTCATCCTTTTTGCCTCTTATCAGCACAATTCTCAGCAGCTTCTGATAATTTCAGCACAATTGTCAGTCTATCTACCTCTTTTTGTGAGAATGAGTTTGGCTCAGTGAGATGAGTAGCTGCCTTGAGACCAGGAGGTTCGAGGGGAATCCTGAATGTGAATGTAAGAAATACACTGCAGAAAACTTATACCTCTCTCTGTGTCTGTGTGTGTAAGGGCTGATTACAGCAGGTGCAGCTAATTTAACTGACCTAGATATACCAAGCCCAGACTCTTAACAGCCACTGTTCCCTTTAGGCTCTGTGTATGTGTATGTTTGTGTGTCTGTATCAATATTTCTCCCATGTTAAAGTATTACTCCTCCATAATAGTATTTCTGTTAAATCAAAGTACTTCTACTACATCTTAGTATTTCTGCTAAATCATAGTATTTTGGCCAAATCATGGTATTTGTGCCAAAGCATAGTATTTCCACAAAATAACAGTATTTCTGCTATGTTATATTATTACTGCTCATAGTATTTCTGCCAAATCTTGGTATTTGTTCCAAAGCATAGTATTTCTGCCAAATCACAATATAACTGCAAAATAAAGTTGTTGTTTTTAGACAAATCATAGTGTTTGTGCTAAATCCTAGTAATTCTGCTCAATCATAGAATTTCTGCTATGCTGAAGTGCTTTTTGCTAGATTACAGAATTTCTGCTAAGTCAAAGTATTTCATGTAAGTCATAGTATTTATACCAAGTCCCAGTGTTTCTGCCAAATCATAAATCATAAATAATGTGGCGTGTTGGGGAACAGCTAGTTCTCTCCCATCATGCCTTGGGACATGTGCTGCATTTGAGATGTTCTTGTTTCATTGTTTATGGTTACGTTACTTTTAACTGTTGTCTTGAATGTTGTGTTTATACTACGGTACAAAGTCACTGACAGTTATTGTTTTATAGGAAGAATGCAGTACCATAAGTGAGTTCTGTTATGCTGTTATTGACCCTTGAAGCACATTGTGACACAAGCAAGTATGTTCAATAAAAACTCCCTTACCAGCTTGGGGTGGAAATACAGGCTCAATCTCTCCTGTGAGCTTCTTTGCAAGATTTATCTGCAAGCCACAATAATTTTAATAAAGCAAAGTTAAGACGAGAGGCTTGTGCCAATTCATCTTCAGACACTGCTGACACTCACGGTTGGAGCAGTTTTACTGTCATCTTACTGTTGAGCCATAAATTACGTTTGTTTTCAAACTCTTGAGCCAGAAATTACGTTTGTTTTCTGACTCTTAAAATGAAGCCGCTTTTTCTCTCGTCATATCTCTGCGACGGAGGTACAAAGAGCTATCGCAGTCAAAGTTCATGAAATTCTGCTGATTCACCCAGTAAAGGAATTGTGCTTCTATCCCACCTAGTTTTTGAGTTACACGACATTTTGTAACTCCAGAAAACGGCGCTTTACGCCTCTCACCGCGATCTAATTCTGACTGCTCATCTCCCTGTTTTCCAGGCACTGGCTCTCTTTGCCGGTGGTGCATTTGGTAATGACACGGGTCTGCAGCCCAAAGGTCGTGGGTTCAATTCCACCTTGGTCCAAATGGTTTTTTTTTTCACTACAAATTTATACACTATCACAGACCTGTAATTTATATTGCTAATTTATTACAATTCTGCAAAGTTTTATGATTTTAGCAGTTTTTCTAATATGGACCTCAGATTCTTGTTAACGCTCCATGGCAGAAACAACTACACAGCCTGATGAAGCAGACTGAGGCAGTACCTCTGATTGGTGAATTAGAGCAGAACCAGGTTGTTCTTTCATTTCATTTCTTTATTTATTTCACACATGGTTCAACAGTGTTTCTTTTTCTACATACAGAACCTTCTGCCTCTTTTCAGCAGAAATTCTGCTTATTCACCTCATCTCTTGTGTTGGAGTGCCCTCTTGTGGCGCCTTTTGGGTAGTGCCTTAGTAAACGTGAACACTGCAAAGAAGTGGTATCAGACTGGTTTGTAGTGGAGGAATTTGTTGCCAGTTTCTTTCATCTTTAATCCGTATTCATGTTGTAATGTAGTAGTACCACAATATGGCAGAAAGTCTATGTTTTGGCACAAATACTTTGATTTAGTATACTTTAGCTTCTTCAGCTTCTTCACCCCTTTTCAGCAAAATTTTCATTTTTTTTCACCCCTTTTCAGCACAAATTCCAGCTTTTTGGCTGTATTCAGAAAAAGACAACTCTTTTGAGCAGAAACTCTGCTGATTCATCTCTTTTCAGCGCAAGTTTCTGCTTCTTTGCCTCTTTTCTGCAGAAATTCTGCTGATTCACCTATTTTCTGCAAAACTTTCAGCCTTTTCACCTCTTATCAGCTTCTGCTCATTTCAGCAGAATTGTCCGTCTCTCCACCTCTTCTTTGTAAGAGTGACCTTGGCTCAGGGAAATGAATAGCCACCTTTGAGCAGAAATTCTGCTGATTCATCTCTTTTCAGCGCAAGTTATTGCTTCTTTACCTCTTTTCTGCAGAAATTCTGCTGATTTACCTGTTTTCTGCAAAATTTTCAGCCTTTTCACCTCTTCTCAGCACAATTCTCAGCAGCTTCTGCTCATTTTAGCAGAATTGTCGGTCTCTCCTCCTGTTTTTTGAGAGAATGAGTTTAGCTCAGTGAGATGAGTAGCTGCCTTGATACCAGGAGGGCCAGGTTCGAATCCTGCTCAGGGCGACATGTTTTTTTTCACCACCATGCAACTTTTCAGCTTTTTCAGCTTTTCAGCAGACAGCTTCAGCGTTAAGGCATCCACACAGCATTTTCGCAGGAAATGCAAATTTTCTAGTTCTTTATTATTCTTCATCTTCAAGTTGCTTCCGACGCTTTTTTGGCCTTTAACTAGTTCCACAATTTTTGTGCTATTTTCACCGCTCAAATTTCACAATATTTTGCTATTTCTGCTCTTTCCGGCTATGACTTTTGGTATTTTATACTCTTATACTTTTTAAAATATTACGTTTTTTTTCCTTTAATTTGTCCCATTGAAATGAATGGGAAACTTCCATAATTCTGCTAAAACTTGCTTGTTTTTGAAACTTAACTACTTTTTTCCTACTTTCACGTAGAACTACCATTCAAACTTTAAAATGTTCTCAAATTATTGGGCTATTCCTGTCTGATTCAGCTTTTCATATCTGTTACTGTTTTCATCTTATCCCTCTTTAAGTTTTGAGTTTCATCTTTGTGATTTTTCACAAAATACATGTGTTGTTATGGTTGCTATGCAGTTGGTTCTGTGTGAGCCACTGTACCTTTCGCAATTTTCTCTTTATGTCCGAACAACTTCTTGCTACTCGCTCAA
>NW_024108940.1:0-12500 GCF_013358895.1 Oreochromis aureus | reverse complement strand
AGTTATTACTATTGTGCTAAGTCATAGCATTTGTGCTGCTTTTCAGTATTTGTGCTAAATACAGCATTTCTGCTAAATCATACTATTTCTGCTATTTTATAAGATTTGTGCTAAATACAGCATTTGTGCTAAATCATACTATTTCTGCTATTTTATAGGATTTGTACTTAATATAATATTTCTGCTTAATTATAGTATTTCTGCCATTTTATAGTATTTGTGCTAAAACATAGTATTTCTACTAAATGCAGTATTTCTGGGTAATCATTGTATTTCTATATATTTCTGCCAGGTCCCCAGGAGTCAGTCCTAATATTCAAATTTACATATCAGGACCTGGACGGCTTCCCAGCCAGCCAATCATATCTGAGTCCTGGCACATTTAAATTTGCATATTGGGGCATTCATGGCTTCCCAGCCAGCCAATCATATCTGAGTCCTGGCACATTCAAATTTGCATATTGGGACCTTCATGGCTTCCCAGCCAGCCAATCATATCTGAGTCCTGGCACATTCAAATTTGCATATTGGGACCTTCATGGCTTCCCAGCCAGCCAATCATATCTGAGTCCTGGCACATTCAAATTTGCATATTGGGACCTTCATGGCTTCTCAGCCAGCCAATCATATCTGAGTCCTGGCACATTCAAATTTGCATATTGGGACCTTCGTGGCTTCTAAGCCCACCAATCATCTATGTCATATATCTCTAATATTTCATATTTTTATTTTAAATGGTCAGCATTTCAAGATTCCCCTATGTCTTCTGAATAAAATGGTCTAAGAATGACTGTTTTAGCCCCTACGGTTAGAAATTTATGGCTGTTTGTTTGGGGAATTCTCACTATGAGAAATAGACTGCAAAAATCTCTCTCTCTCTGTGCTGCATGTGTAAAAGCCTGCACTTGGTGCACCAGTTTTGGCGGGAAAAAGCACACAGCCTCTCTGATTGGTGGATTCAAATTGAGAAGGTCACAGCTGTTTGACTGACCTAGAAACATGCTGTTAACAGCCCCTGTTCACTTTTCTGCTGCTGCTGCTGCTGTGTGTGTGTGTGTGTGTGTGTGTGTGTGTGTGTGTGTGAGAGAGAGAGAGAGAAAGGGAGGCGAGAGAGAGTTTTTATGGGAGCATCTTATTGTATGATTTTAATTCAATATATTTAGACTGGTTGACTGAATTTGGTCCTGTGTGTGTCTCTCTGTGCATGTGTGTTTCAATATGTGTCCATATTTGTGATTGTGTGACTGTTATACTTTTTTTGCTGATTTTCTTTTCATTTAACAATTACATTTGAGGGACCCTTAGCATGCTCAGGATTTTTTCAGCTGTCCATTTTGCTTTTCCAATTTTTCTATTTAAGTTATTACTATTGTGCTAAGTCATAGCATTTCTGCTGCTGTTCAGTATTTGTGCTAAATACAGCATTTCTGCTATTTTATAAGATTTGTGCTAAATATAGTATTTCTGTCAAATTACAGCATTTCTGCTATGTTGTACTGTTTCTCTAAATCATAGTATTTCTGTAATGTTTAAGAATGTTTGGCTAAATATATTCTTTCTGTTATCTTATACTATTTCTCCTAAATTCTTGTATTTTTGAGAAGTTATCGTGTTTCTGGTAAGTTACAATATTTCTGCTAAGTTCTGCTATGCTATTGTGTTTCTGCCAAGTATTATGTTTCCTCTAAGATATTGCAGTTCTGCTAAGTAATTACATTTTTGCTAAGTTCTTATGCTTCTGCAAAGTTATTACAATTTTTTGCAAAGGTTTTACAACTTCTGCAACTTTTCAGCTTTTTCAGCTAGTTTCAGCTGACAGCTTCAGCTTTACAGCATCCACACTGCATTTTCGCAGGAAATGCAAATTTTTCTAGTTATTCTAGTTGCCACTTTTTGTACGTTTTTTGGCACTTAACTACTTTAACAATTTTCAGCCGATTTTCACCGTTCAAATTTTAAACTATTCTGCTATTTCTGCTAATGATGGCTATGACTTTTGGTATTTTATGCTATTATACTTTTTAAAATATTAAGCTTTTTTTCCTTTAATTTGTCCCATTGAAATGAATGGGAAACTTCCACAATTCTGCTAAAACTTGCTTGTTTTTGAAACTTAACTACATTCTCATACTTTCGCCTAGAACAACCATTCAAACTTTAAAATGTTCACAAATTATTGGGCTATTCATTAATGATTCAGCTTTTTCATATCTGTTACCGTTTTCATCTTATCCTCTTTAAGTTTTGAGTTTCATTTTTGTGATTTTTCAGAAAATACATGTGTTGTTATGGTTGCTATGCACTTGGCTTCCAGTGTGCCACTGTAGGTTTCATGAGTCTTCTCTTCATGTCCGAACAACTTCTTGCTACTTGCTCAATTTTCACTCAACTTCCACAAATTATACATCAAAACGTAGGTATTTTTGCTGGCTTTCAGAAAATGTCACCATCATTGTTGTGAGATTCATAGAATTTTGGCAAATCTCCTCAGACCAACACAAAGTCGGAAAACTCTCCATAGAAAGTCAATGGAGAGTTTGTTCAAAATCATCGCTTGATTTCTGTAATGACAGGCATATTCGAATCGTCATATCTCCTTAACGAAGCGAAGTTAAAACATGAGGCTTGTCCCGTATATCTTCAGACACTCCTGACGCTCACAATTCAAGAATTTTTTCTCACCTATTACCGTTCTGAAATGAGTTAGACTTGTTTGAGGGTAGGAAATTCGTCCTTCGCTTAGATTTCTTCAGATTTCAAACTCTGAAATGAACCACTTTTTTTCTCTCGTCATATCTTTTTTTTGGATTTCCACAGAGACCTGAAAATTTCCATGACTGTTCACCAAAGCCTGCTGTCTCTTACGGTGAAAGAATGATATCGATACTCCAAATAGATTTAGAGTTAGAAAGCGTTGTTTGAGGGCAAGTCAAGGCAGTTTTCGCTTGCCTCTACTCAGTTATGGTGCATTACAAGTCAAATATCTTTAATAATTCATATTTTAATGATAAATTGTAAACACTTGAAGATTCCCCATCTCTTCTGAACAAACGGTGTAAGAATGACCGTTCTAGCCCCTACGGTTAGGAAATTATGGTCATTTGTTTGAGGGGAGTCCTCACTATGGAAAATAGACTGCACAAATCCTGTCTCTCTCTGTGGTGTGTGTGTAAGCTGGTGCACCTGTTTTGGCGGGAAAAAGTATACAGCCTCTCTGATTGGTGGATTCAAATTTAGCAGCTCCCAGGCTGCTTGACTGACCTAGAAACTTGATTTTCTCCGTGTGTGTGTGTGTGTGTGTGTGTGTGTGTGAGAGAGACAGAAAGAGAGGGCGAGAGAGAGTTTTTATGGGAGCATCTTATTATATGATTTAAATTCAATATATTTAGACTGGTTGACTGAATTTGATCCTGTGTGTGTCTCTCTGTGCATGTGTGTTTCCATATGTGTCCATATTTGTGATTGTGTCACTGTTATACTTTTTTTTTTGCTGATTTTTTCATTTAACAATTACATCTGAGGGACCCTTAGCATGTTCAGGATTTTTCAGCTGTCCATTTTGCTTTTCCAATTTTTCTATTTAAGTTATTACTATTGTGTTGAGTCATAGCATTTCTGCTGCTTTTCAGTATTTGTGCTAAATACAGCATTTCTGCAAAATCATACTATGTCTGCTATTTTATGAGATTTGTGCTAAATACAGCATTCCTGCTAAATCATACTCTTTCTGCTATTTCATAAGATTTGTGCTAAATATAGTGTTTCTGCTATTTCTGCCAAATTTAGTATTTCTGATTAATTAGGTTTTTCTACCAAATCATAGTACAGTTTTACTGCTTTTTATAGGATTTTTAGAGGATATTTATATTGCTTAATATAGTATTTCTGCTTTTTATAGGATTTGTGCTTTAATATAGTTTTCTAAAAAATGTAGTATTTATGCTTAATCATATTATTTCTATATATTTCTGCCAGGTCCCCAGGCAGCTAATCCTCTGTGAGGACTGATACATACAAATACATATCAGGGCCTGCACGGCTTCCCAGCCAGCCAATCATATCTGGGGTCTGCCCTTTCTTTTCTCGTCATATCTCAGCGACAGATGTACAAAGAGCAATGCAAATCACAGTCAAAGTACACGAAAGTCCGCTGATTCACCCAGTACAAGAATTATGCTTCTAGTCCACCTAGTTTTTGAGTTACACAACATTTTGTAACTCCAAAAAACAGCATTTTTCGCCTCTCACCGCAATCTAATTCTGACTGCTCATCACCCTGTTTTCCAGGCGCTCGCTCTCTTTCCCAGTGGCGCAGTTGGTAATGACACAGGTCTGCAACCCAGAGGTCGTGGGTTCAATTACACCTTGGGCAACATGTTTTTTTTCCTACAAATTAATACACTATCACAGACCACTAATTCATATTCATCATTTATTACAATTCTGCAACCTTTTATGATTTTAGCAGCTTTTCTAATATGGACCTCAGATTCTTGTTAACACTCCATGGCACAAATACTCTTCCCTTTAGGCTCTGTGTGTGTGTGTGTGTGTGTGTGTGTGTGTGTGTGTGTGTGTGTGTGTGAGAGAGAGAGAGAGAGAGAGAGCCTTTTGATGGGAGCATCTTATTATATCATTTAAATTCAATATATTTAGACTGGTTGACTGAATTTGGTCCTGTGTGTGTCTCTCTGTGCATGTGTGTTTCCATATGTGTCCATATTTGTGATTGTGTGACTGTTATACTTTTTTGCTGATCTTTTTTTTTCAATTAACAATTAGATTTGAGGGACCCTTAGCATGTTCAGGATTTTTCCAGCTGTCCATTTTGCTTTTCCAATTTTTCTATAAGTTATTACTGTTGTGCTAAGTCATAGCATTTCTGCTGCTTTTCAGTATTTATGCTAAATACAGCATTTCTGCTAAATCATACTATTTCTGCTATTTTATGAGATTTGTGCCAAATACAGCATTTCTGCTAAATCATACTATTTCTGCTCTTTCATAAGATTTGTACTAAATATAGTGTTTCTGCTCAAAAATAGTATTTCTGCCAAATATAGTATTTTGATTAATTATAGTTTTTCTACCAAATCATAGTACAGTTTTACTGCTTTTTATATGGCTTCAAAGACAACCAATCATATCTGAGCGCTTGCACATTCAAATTTGCATATTGTTGCCTTCATGGCTTCCCAGCCAGCCAATCATATCTGAGGCCTGACACATTCAAATTTGCATATTGGGGCCCTCGTGGCTTCTTAGATAACCAATCATCTATGTCATATATCTATGATATTTCATATTTTTATTTTAAATGGTCAACATTTCAAGATTCTCCCATGTCTTCTGAACAAAACAGTCTAAGAATGACCGTTTTAGCCCCTACGGTTAGGAATTTATGGCTGTTTGTTTGAGGGGAGTCCTCACTATGCGAAATAGACTGCAAAAATCCTGTCTCTCTCTGTGCTGTAAAAGCCTGCACTTAGTGCACCAGTTTTGGCGGGAAAAAGCACACAGCCTCTCTGATTGGTGGATTCAAATTGAGAAGCTTACAGCTGTTTGACTGACCTAGAAACATGCTGTTAACAGCGCCTGTTCACTTGCTGATGCTGATGCTGCTGCTGCTGTGTGTGTGTGCTGTGTGTGTGTGTGTGTGTGTGTGTGTGTGTGTGTGTGTGTGTGTGTGTGTGTGTGTGTGTGTGTGTGTGAGCCTTTTGATGGGAGCATCTTATTGTATGATTTAAATTCAATATATTTAGACTGGTTGACTGAATTTGGTCCTGTGTGTGTCTCTCTGTGCATGTATGTTTCCATATGTGTCCATATTTGTGATTGTGTGACTGTTATACTTTTTTTTGCTGATTTTTTTTTTTCATTTAACAATTAGATTTGAGGGACCCTTAGCATGTTCAGATTTTTCCAGCTGTCCATTTTGCTTTTCCAATTTTTCTATTGAAGTTATTACTATTGTGCTAAGTCATAGCATTTCCGCTGCTTTTCAGTATTTGTGCTAAATACAGCATTTCTGCTAAATCATACTATTTCTCCTATTTTATGAGATTTGTGCCAAATACAGCATTTCTGCTAAATCATATTATTTCTGCTATTTGAAAAGATTTGTGCTAAATATAGTATTTCTCCTAAAAAATAGTATTTCTGCCAAATATACTATTTCTGCTTAATTATAGTATTTCCTCCATTTTATAGTATTTGTGCTAAAACATAGTATTTCTACTAAATGTAGTATTTATGCTTAATCATACTATTTGTATATATTTCTGCCAGGTCCCCAGGCAGCTAATCCTCTGTGAGGACTGATACATACACATTTACATATCAGGGCCTGCACGGCTTCCCAGCCAGCCAATCATATCTGAGGTCTGCCCTTTCTTCTCTCGTCATATCTCAGCGACAGATGTACAAAGAGCAATGCAAATCACAGTCAAAGTACACGAAAGTCCGCTGATTCACCCAGTACAAGAATTATGCTTCTAGTCCACCTAGTTTTTGAGTTACACAACGTTTTGTAACTCCAAAAAACAGCATTTTTCGCCTCTCACCGCAATCTAATTCTGACTGCTCATCACCCTGTTTTCCAGGCGCTCGCTCTCTTTCCCAGTGGCGCAGTTGGTAATGACACAGGTCTGCAACCCAAAGGTCGTGGGTTCAATTACACCTTGGGCAACATGTTTTTTTTCCCTACAAATTAATACACTATCACAGACCACTAATTCATATTCATCATTTATTACAATTCTGCAAACTTTTAGGATTTTAGCAGCTTTTCTAATATGGACCTCAGATTCTTGTTAACACTGCATGGCACAAATACTGTTCACTTTAGGCTCTGTGTATGTGTGTGTGTATCAATATTTCTCCCATTTTAAAGTATTACTCCTCCATAATTGTATTTCTTTTAAATCAAAGTACTTTTACTACATCTTAGTACTTCTGCTCAATCATAGTATTTCTGCTAAATCATAGTATTTTGCCAAATTATGGTTTTTGTGCCAAATCATAACATTTGTTTTATGTTATAGTATTACTACTAAGTGGAGGAATTTCTGTCATGTTACAGTATATGTGCTGATTACAGTATTTCTGCTAAATCATAGCATTTCTGCTATATAATTGTATTACTGCTATGTTATAATATTTGTGCTAAACCAGAGTATTTCTGCTGAAACATAGTATTTCTGCCGAATGATAGTATTTCTGTCAAATTACAGTATTTGTGCTAAAACATAGTATTTTTTTAAAAAATTTCAATATTAATAGTAAATTACAGTGTCTCTGGTAAATCGCAGCATTTCTGATATGTTGTACTGTTTTTCTAAATCATAGTATTTCTGTAATGTTTAAGAATGTTTGGCTAAATATATTCTTTCTGTTATCTTATACTATTTCTCCTAAATTCTTGTATTTTTGAGAAGTTATCGTGTTTCTGGTAAGTTACAATATTTCTGCTAAGTTCTGCTATGCTATTGTATTTCTGCCAAGTATTATGTTTCCTCTAAGATATTGCAGTTCTGCTAAGTTACTACATTTTAGCAAAGTTCCTTTGCTTCTGCAAAGTTTTTACAAATTCTGCAAGTTTTCAGCTTTTTCTGCTAGATTCAGCAGACAGCTTCAGCATTACAGCATCCACACTGCATTTTCGCAGGAAATGCAAATTTTTCTAGTTCTTTATTATTGTGTGGATGCTGGAGGCATCCACACTATTGAGTTCCTGTTTCTCTTTATTCTTTATTGTGTGGATGCTTTAGGCATCCACACTATTGAGTTCCTGTTTCTCTTTATTCTTTATTATTCTACTTTATTATTGTGTGGATGCTGGAGGCATCCACACTATTGAGTTCCTGTTTCTCTTTATTCTTTATTGTGTGGATGCTGGAGGCATCCACACTATTGAGTTCCTGTTTCTCTTTATTCTTTATTATTATTATTCTAGTTGCTTCCGTACGTTTTTCGCCGTGGATCTACTTCCACAATTTTCAGCCGATTTTCACCGTTCAAATTTTAAACTATTCTGCTATTTTTGCTCTTTCCGGCAATATCTTTTGGTATTTTATACTATTATACTTTTTAAAATATTAAGCTTTTTTCCTTTAATTTGTCCCATTGAAATGAATGGGAAACTTCCGCAATTCTGCTAAAACTTGCTTGTTTTTGAAACTTAACTACTTTTTCCTACTTTCACGTAGAACAACCATTCAAACTTTAAAATGTTCTCAAATTATTGGGCTATTCAGGAATAAATCAGCTTTTTCAAATCTTTTACCGTTTTATTTTTATCCCTCTTAAAGTTTTGAGTTGCAAAATTGTGATTTTTCAGAAAATACATGCGTTGTTATGGTTGCTATGCACTTGGCTTCCAGTGTGCCACTGTAGGTTTCATGAGTCTTCTCTTCATGTCCGAACAACTTCTTGCTACTTGCTCAATTTTCACTCAACTTCCACAAATTATACATCAAAACGTAGGTATTTTTGCTGGCTTTCAGAAAATGTCACCATCATTGTTGTGAGATTTATAGAATTTTGGCAAATCTCCTCAGACCAACACAAAGTCTGGAAACTCTCCATAGAAAGTCAATGGAGAGTTTGTTCAAAATCACCGCTTGATTTCTGCAATGAGAGGCATATTCGAATCGTCATATCTCCTTAACGAAGCGAAGTTAAAACATGAGGCTTGTCCCAGTATATCTTCAGACACTCCTGACGCTCACAATTCAAGAATTTCTTTCTCACCTATTACCGTTCTGAAATGAGTTAGACTTGTTTGAGGGTAGGAAATTCGTCCTTCGCTCAGATTTCTTCAGATTTAAAACTCTGGAAATGAACCACTTTTTTCTCTCGTCATATCTTTTTAATGGATTTCCACAGAGACCTGAAAATTTCCATGATTGTTCACCAAAGCCTGCTGTCTCTTATGGTGAAAGAATGATATTGATACTCCAAATAGATTTAGAGTTAGAAAGCGTTGTTTGAGGGCAAGTCAAGGCAGTTTTTGCTTTGCTCTACTCAGTTATGGTGCATTAGAAGTCAAATATCTTTAATAATTCATATTTTAATGATAAATTGTCAACACTTTAAGATTCCCCCATCTCTTCTGAACAAAACGGTGTAAGAATGACTGTTCTAGCCCCTACGGTTAGGAAATTATGGCCATTTGTTTGAGAGGAATCCTCACTATGAGAAATAGACTGCAAAAATCCTGTGTCTCTCTGTGCTGCATGCACCTGTTTTGGCGGGAAAAAGTGCACAGGCTCTCTGATTGGTGGATTCAAATTCAGCAGCTCCCAGACTGCTTGACTGAGCTAGAAACTTACTTCTCTCTCCCTGTGTGTGTGTGTGTGTGTGTGTGTGTGTGTGTGTGTGTGTGTGTGTGTGTGTGTGTGTGTGTGTGTGTGTGTGAGAGAGAGAGAGAGAGAGAGAGAGAGAGAGAGAAAGCCTTTTTATGGGATGATCTCATTGTAAGATTTAAATTCAATATATTTAGACTGGTTGACTGAATTGGATCTTGTGTGTGTGTGTGTGTGTGTGTGTGTGTGTGTGTGTGTGTGTGTGTGTGAGAGAGAGAGAAAGAGAGGCGAGACAGAGTTTTTATGGGAGCATCTTATTGTATGATTTAAATTCAATATATTTAGACTGGTTGACTGAATTTGATCCTGTGTGTGTCTCTGTGCATGTGTGTTTCCATATGTTTCCATATTTGTGATTGTGTGACTGTTACACTTTTTTTGCTGAGTTTTTTTTCATTTAACAAGTACATTTGAAGGACCCTTAGCATGTTCAGCATTTTTTCAGCTGTCCATTTTGCTTTTCCAATTTTTCTGTTTAAGTTATTACTATTGTGCTGAATCATACTATTTCTGCTATTTTATAAGATTTCTGCTAAATATAGTATTTCTGCCCAATATAGTGTTTCTGATTAATTATAGTTTTTCTACCAAATCATAGTACAGTATTTTTGCTTTTTATACCATTTTTATAGGATATTTATATTGCTTAATACAGTATTTCTGCTAAATGTAGTATTTATGCTTAATCACACTATTACTATATATTTCTGCCAGCTTCCAGCTGTTCATTTTGCTTTTCCAATTTTTCTGTTTAAGTTATTACTATTCTGTTGAGTCATAGCATTTCTATCTATCCGTTGGGCATCTTTCTTCGCCTTTAGACAATAATTCTGATGGCAAAAGAACCAAACGGGACAGGTTAAAAAAAAAAAAAAAAAAAAAAAAAAAAGAGTCATAGCATTTCTGCTGCTTTTTAGTATTTGTGCTAAATACAGCATTTCTGCAAAATCATACTATGTCTGCTATTTTATGAGATTTGTGCTAAATACAGCATTTCTGCTAAATCATACTCTTTCTGCTATTTCATAAGATTTGTGCTAAATATAGTGTTTCTGCTATTTCTGCCAAATATAGTATTTTTGATTAATTAGGGTTTTTCTACCAAATCATAGTACAGTTTTACTGCTTTTTATAGGATTTTTAGAGGATATTTATATTGCTTAATATAGTATTTCTGCTTTTTATACGATTGGTGCTTAATATAGTTTTTCTAAAAAATGTAGTATTTATGCTTAATCATACTATTTCTATATATTTCTGCCAGGTCCCCAGGCAGCTAATCCTCTGTGAGGACTGATACATACAAATACATATCAGGGCCTGCACGGCTTCCCAGCCAGCCAATCATATCTGAGGTCTGCCCTTTCTTCTCTCGTCATATCTCAGTGACAGATGTACAAAGAGCAATGCAAATCACAGTCAAAGTACACGAAAGTACGCTGATTCACCCAGTACAAGAATTATGCTTCTAGTCCACCTAGTTTTTGAGTTACACGACGTTTTGTAACTCCAAAAAACGGCGTTTTTCGCCTCTCACCGCAATCTAATTCTGACTGCTCATCACCCTGTTTTCCAGGCACTTGCTCTCTTTCCCAGTGGCGCAGTTGGTAATGACACAGGTCTGCAACCCAAAGGTCGTGGGTTCAATTACACCTTGGGCAACATGTGTTTTTTCCCTACAAATTAATACACTATCACAGACCACTAATTCATATTCATTATTTATTACAATCCTGAAAACTTTTATGATTTTAGCAGCTTTTCTAATATGGACCTCAGATTCTTGTTAACACTCCATGGCACAAATACTGTTCCCTTTAGGCTCTGTGTGTGTGTGTGTGTGTGTGTGTGTGTGTGTGTGTGTGTGTGTGTGAGAGAGAGAGAGAGAGAGAGAGAGAGAGAGAGAGAGAGCCTTTTGATGGGAGCATCTTATTATATCATTTAAATTCAATATATTTAGACTGGTTGACTGAATTTGGTCCTGTGTGTGTCTTTCTGTGCATGTGTGTTTCAATATGTGCCCATATTTGTGATTGTGTGACTGTTATTCTTTTTTTGCTGATTTTTTTTTTTCAATTAACAATTAGATTTGGATTTGAGGGACCCTTAGCATGTTCAGGATTTTTCCAGCTGTCCATTTTGCTTTTCCAATTTTTCTATAAGTTATTACTGTTGTGCTAAGTCATAGCATTTCTGCTGCTTTTCAGTATTTGTGCTAAATACAGCATTTCTGCTAAATCATACTATTTCTGCTATTTCATAAGATTTGTACTAAATATAGTGTTTCTGCCAAATATAGTATTTCTGCTTAATTATAGTATTTCTGCCATTTTATAGTATTTGTGCTAAAACATAGTATTTCTACTAAATGTAGTATTTATGCTTAATCATACTATTTGTATATATTTCTGCCAGGTCCCCAGGCAGCTAATCCTCTGTGAGGACTGATACATATAAAATTTACATATCAGGGCCTGCACGGCTTCCCAGCCAGCCAATCATATCTGAGGTCTGCCCTTTCTTCTCTCGTCATATCTCAGCGACAGATGTACAAAGAGCAATGCAAATCACAGTCAAAGTACACGAAAGTACGCTGATTCACCCAGTACAAGAATTATGCCTCTAGTCCACCTAGTTTTTGAGTTACACGACGTTTTGTAACTCCAAAAAACAGCGTTTTTCGCCTCTCACCGCGATCTAATTCTGACTGCTCATCACCCTGTTTTCCAGGCACTCGCTCTCTTTCCCAGTGGCGCAGTTGGTAATGACACAGGTCTGCAACCCAAAGGTCGTGGGTTCAATTACACCTTGGGCAACATGTTTTTTTTCCTACAAATTAATACACTATCACAGACCACTAATTCATATTCATTATTTATTACAATTCTGCAAACTTTTATGATTTTAGCAGCTTTTCTAATATGGACCTCAGATTCTTCTTAACACTCCATGGCACAAATACTGTTCCCTTTAGGCTCTGTGTATGTGTGTGTGTATCAATATTTCTCCCATTTTAAAGTATTACTCCTCCATAATTGTATTTCTGTTAAATCAAAGTACTTTTACTACATCTTAGTACTTCTGCTCAATCATAGTATTTCTGCTAAATCATAGTATTTTGCCAAATTATGGTTT